>NC_067156.1:18320306-18530306 GCF_903995435.1 Acomys russatus | reverse complement strand
GAAAATTCATTTAATTAGCCAGTGTTGGGTGTAGGAAGGTGACAACTGGGTAGTTAGTGAAGGGAGTCCGAATATCACTGAAAAGAAAGAACTCTACCCTCTGAAATAGGTGAAAGTAAGAAACTTAGACTCTTGATGGGCAGTACTTATATGGATCTCATTTGACCTAAGAGGTGGATTTCTGTGGAGAGCTGCAAAGTGCCGTGCCCTGACATGGCGCCGGTTTCCGCCTTCCGTCTTCCCGCTGGCGAGTGCTCTTCAGGATAAACAAGTCCTCATATGGCGAAGGGCTGTGCAGGGGTAACGGACAATCTTGTGACGAGTGGCCTTGCTCTGACTTTGACCTATGAGGAGTTAGCACCTGGCAAAAGCTGATTGGTACTTGGTTGTTACTTAAGCTCTGTCCTTCCCTTCTTCGGGGCCATACCTGCTTAGCAAAATCCTGAGTAAAGATCTAGAGAAGAAGTCTGGTTGTCGGTGTCTTATTTCTGCTGGACAGTGCGGCGCCGACAGATTTCCTATAACTCACTATAGTCCTTTTATCATAAAGGGAGATAAGTTTTACTCATGTTAGCACCATCATTGTTTTCAATCTGCAGTGAAACACACATTGTTAGACATATACATACTATAGGAAAAGGCAGTAGAAATATAGCATAGCAGAGGCTTGGGGAAAAAAAACTTTGAGTTAAAAGCACAAATACTCTTTGAGGTGAGCTTAGGAAAGGCAGAAGGCTTATGGATCTTTCTAACATCTGTGGAACAGTAATGTGGGGAATGTACTATGCTTTACAGAATGTAAAGCAGAATGTCTAAAGCTCATTTCAGCATCACTACACATCATGAAAGAAGGGATTCTGCCTTCTTTTTAGAAGACTGCATGTATATAATTCAAGCACAATGGGAGATGTTTTAAGTAAAAGACAAACGAAAGAAAATTTAAAATCTTGAGTTTGGAATTATGATACAGGATTGCATAGTGGACTGTGTTATCATGGTTGGATTAGTAAACCAGAGCTCCAGTGAGTAGTGTCAACACTCTGAACAGTTAATACAATAATAGCTTAGCAACAAGATGGCAAGAGGAAGAAATAAAACATCACTTTAGACATGCAGACCTTCATAACTTACAATTATCAACCTTAAAACACTTTCTTAGTCCTTCATACGTTCATAACTTGTTTTACTGTATCATTAAAACACTTTCTTTGAAGCTTTAAGACATGGGTGAAATTGTTATGAGCAGTGACTGTCATGTAGCTAAAAGGAAGGTAAAAGGTTGTATCCAAGACCTGTCTTTTATGGTAACTAGGTAGACTGTATCTAGACCTGACAGTAGCTCTAGGAGTGAGGCTTAAAGTCTGGTCTCCTGTAGAGTTGTATCTGAGACCTGTCCTTTAAGTCAGGTAACAGGGTAGACTGTATCTAGACCTGACAGTTAAAGTTTGGTCTCCTGCATATGAAGAAGACTACAAAGGTGTCTGAAGCTTCCCATGATAGATGTAGACCGAATATGAAGTTAAAACAGGCCAACAGCGTTACCCTGGGTTTGCTGAGGCCGCTGAATCTAGGAGCCATCTGTACTTCACCGGGTCAAGGAACTTGAAGGCTGGAAGCGTCTCTTGTGCTGCTTGAACCTCCAGTGGCTGGACACAGAGGACAAGCCTGCAAGCAAGCTTTTTGACATCCAGAGGCCAGTCGGCCAACAGGCAGGGTGTGGTTTTTCTGGCAGCTGTGGGCCCTCTGTCCCCTTCTGGCTTCTGCAGCTATGGGGCTAGTGTACCCAGTTTGGCTGCATCTGAAACAGGTATCTGGTGGAGCTGACTCAGGCTGGACCCTATTGGGAGAGGGTATTGCAGACCTCCATTTCCTTGCCTCAGGGCAGCAGCTAATCTGGAACATAGTTTTTTTTGTTTTGTTTTGTTTTGTTTTGTTTTGTTTTGTTGTAGCTGAGCCTGTCAGGAAGGCTCCTTTTGAGTTTTAAAGATGTTTACATTATTTCACCAGTTCCTATATGGGCGTTAGCAGTTATCGTCAGCCTTTCAGTTAAGATGGCAGTGAGATGTCTGTCTATCTTAAGAATATTCAGATAGACAAAAACTGTTTATAGTTTATTTTAATCATTAAAATCTTAGACTTAAGGTTTTATACTAAAGCAGAGGCAGGGTGGAGGGTCAGGGGTAGGGCAAAGCTGTGGTATGCTTCAGTGGCCCAGCAGAGTGCTAGGTGCCCATCTCCAGCTGCTATGCATTTTGAGAGACAGGGCAGGGGCCCAGTGTCTGGTCCCAGAGAGCAGTGGAGTCCACAACCATCACTGAAGGATCCAAAATTGGTAACATTCAGCTGTGAGCATTTGCTTACCAACAATAGACATAGACAGTCTGTCAGGAACAAGGGGGATTTAAAGGCGGGGGTTGGGCATTTGGACCACAGCCAGGCCTTTCTGAGTCCAAGCCAGAGGTAGCTATTGGGCCACCCCGCAGAGAGCAGGGCCAAGGAGAACTGTGCAGTGCGCAGAGAACAGCACCCCAGCCACATGGCAGAGGGCAGAGCAAATCACCTGTTTGCTGCGCCCTTGGCTGGGCCTCATCAGGTTGCAGGTGGCTGGAGAGCTGAGCTTAGAATCATGGTCTGAAGGCAGAGCTTGTGTTTCCCTGTGGCAACTGTAAGGTGTGTGTGTGTGTATGGGGGGGGGCAGGGGAGGGCGCATCTAAAACAGCCTTCTTGGCTGAGCTCCCACGGCAGGCAGTAGTGTTGGAGTGAGAAAAGACAGGAAAGTAAAAGTTTGGAACAAAAGACAAATTGTGTGGCCAGTGTGGCAGGTAGAATGAGTTTCATAAAAAAAGTCCCAGAATTAGGCAATTCTGGAAGAGTCTTCCCAGTAGGAAAGCCACCAATTTTAAATACCAATGAAATATAAGATATGACATATGAAATATAATATAAAATATGAAATATTCAATATGCACTACACAACAGATACTATTGTTTATTATATAAGCGTGGGGAGAGAAGGAAGGAGACACCATAGAGAGAGAGAGATAGACAGAGACAGAGATAGAGGCAGAGAGGAAGAGAAGGAGAGAGAAAAGAAAAGAGAGAGCCACAAGGAGGATTGGTCCTTTAATAGACTTCTAGGCAGAAACATGCCCTGTGGCAGGTAGGAAGTGATGTCATAGGTTGCTAGGCAGACTGGGGCAGAACCCTAACAAAAACTCCAATGAAAATTTTAAGAAAAAAGATACTGTCCAAAGTCTCACATGAATCCTATGATCTTAAAATTTTTTGTGAAAATCTTTTTTTGAACTAATGTTCCTTGACATGCTTTCTCCTTCCTGTGGGCAACAGCCTAGAGAATGGAACTTTGCATTGTGTTTATTTTTTCACATCGTCTCTGTCAGTAATTTTGTCCTTTGAAGGTCCAGAAATACCATTACCGCTTTTCTTATAGAAATCACTAAGGAGCTCTAGCTAGCTGTGGTGGAATTCAAGAGTCATTATTACTGATTAATTGAGGTATATCCATACCTTACGCAGTAACTATACTTATCTAATTCTTAAAATAGAAAATATTCCATAGAAACCTTGGAAACCTTACTTAATGTGCTAAAGAAGATTTTCAAGGAAGCCACATATTTTTTTTTCATGGGAATATGAGATGAATATGTTTCAAAGATTTTACTGCTCAGGATTTTTAGCAGGGTTACCTGAATATCATATCTTGGATGATATTTTAGCTTGTTGATTAATGAGAGTACCACTAAGGTTCCTGGCTAAAGAAACAAAGGAAGACAACTTAAAAGCACACAGTTAGAATTTATTATTTGTGGATACATGTATTGTTGCTTAATACCTTTGTTCGGTTCTGCTGAGGGTCCTGGCTGGCAGGCCCTGCCCTCTACCTAGAGGCGGGGCTTCCCCTCCCCCAGAGACTCACTATATAAACCAGACATTTTTGGTTTCTTGGCCCTTTTTTTGCCCCAATTTCTGCCCTTGTCTCCTGCCTTCACTCCACCTCGCTACATGTTCTTCTTTCCTTCTCCCCATCCCCAGAATGCACTCACCTTTCCCCTCCCCCTCCTGCAGTTCTTCAGATAAACATGCATTTATATATTATAGCTTTGTTACCATTAGTTCATTCTGATTATTTAATCCATCAGTCTTGTCTGTGGAAGACAGACAAGTAACAAAGATTCTCTTCTTGATGAAACTTTGTTGAATTTCTTTTTCCCAAATAGTGTCCAGCCTTGTTGGACTAGACTGACCCGTTTCAATAAGGATTATAAATCAGTTTAGGAAGAATCATCAAGCATGCTTCATATAGGATCACCTGCCCTTCTCTCAACCAGTACTCAGTCAAGCATAATCTCAACCTTCCCTCTGAGTTTTTCCTCCTCATGATTTTTCATTTGTACCTCTTATCTTGCTAAGATTTTGCTAAGACCTGATTCTGGAACTCAAAAACCCTGTTGGTGAATCAGTCTCCACAACCCCCCTGAGTCCAGATTGGTTGACACTATTGGTCGTCAAGGGCCGTGCATGGACTGGACCTAGCCCCCCCACCCTGACATATGTACCCAATGGGCAGCTTGGTCTTCATGTGAGTCCCCTAGAACATAGAGCGTGGTCTGTCTCTGACAAAGTCTCTGTCACATGCTTGTCGACCACTTCCCTCCAGCAGGGCTGCCCTCTTAGGACACTATGAAAGAGAAAGTGTTCAGTGATGCTGCTCCTGGATGTGCAGGGGTGGGTAAGTAGGAGGGCTCCTTTTGTGAGAAGTAGGAAAGGAGAGATGGGGCAAGTAGGAGAGAAGGAAGGGGGATGAGGAGGAGAGGAGGAAGGGTGCTATAACAGATATGTAAAGAGAATAATGAAATACATTATACATATATTTATGTATGTATATATACACACAAAAAAAGAGAAATAGCAACCAAACATGACAAAATAAAATAGTAAGATGAAGAAAAACAAAAACAAAAGCAAAGCAAAGCAAAACAAAACAAAACAAAAAACAATAAAACCTTCTTGGTTAGGTTTCTACTGCAGAAACAAAAGATCAGAGAAACTCAACTAAGAAGAAATGCTTCCTTTGCTTTACTGTGATTCGGATGTTCTCCATGATCAGTTGGGAGTATTTCTTTCCATCCTATGCTAAGGATACATATCTTGATGAAGACACATGTTAAAGACAAGATCAGATGCATTCAGGGTGGTATGGCCATCAAGGATACATGATAAAGAAAACCTCACTTAATGAGAAAGGCATGGGGAAAAGAGGAAGAAAGACAAATTCCCACAGTCCTTGTCTTAGACTAGTTTTTAGGGTTAGAAAACTTTCCATTAGTCCCCACCTATTCAGGTTTCTATAGCTTCCAGCACCAGCAAACAGAGACCAAACTTTTAACATCTGTGTCTTGTACAGGGGGGAATTTTAGATCAATGTTATGTTAGAAAACAACAACCCAAAGTATGATGTTATGCTGCTCTAAGTACTTAGATCTATAGAAAGAGACTCAGAACAAACATCTCTCTTGTCCTTCCAATTTCTACCTCTTCTTTCTTTCCTCTGGGTCACTCTGAGTCTCTCCTATATGAGTAAAATAGCCTCAATTATGAGGCTGTTGATAGAGCAGCAATAAAAGTCCATTGTAGGTGAAGTCATTCTGCTAAAAATAATAGAATAATTGAACTGGTGGAGACATAATATTCTAGTTGAGTGGATCAACTATCTGGCCAAAGAATTACCTCTCAAGAAGAGCCCAAGCTTAGGTGAGCTCAGCCTTAAGTCACAGAAAGAGATAAATATAGGCATTGAACTTTTTCAAACTTACTTTATTTGGGGTTCTTTAAGGCTTATACCTCCCTTCCAAACCACCTACCCTAGATAGAAGAGAAAAGAGGTTAATGGGAACAGGAGAAGTAGAACTTTTTAGACTCAGTTCCTGGGAGCGATTCTATTGGTTTAGTCTGCAGGATTCCAGCAGACAAGTTAAATAGCAAAACAGCAATTCAGCAAGGGTGACTGCAACAGCAGCTGCTAGAACCAGAGCAACAGCTGGGACTCAGGAACCTTGAAGCATTCTCTGGAGTGCTTCGCTCTAGGAGTGTCTCAAGGAGGAGTGATGAACAGCAAAGAACAAAAAGCTCAGCCTCTTGTTTAGGGCTTACATAAATATATCTCCCCTCACAGTCTGTACTAGGAAGTTTATCAATTGGAAAGGACCGTGCACCCACAAGAGGTAGTAGATCCTTTTCTAGTGGACAAACATCAACTGTTCTCTCACAAGTCTGTCCCCAGTGGGGAAACATAGCACACCCTCACACAAGTCTATTTTACATCCCACTCTTGGGATCAAAACAAAAACATGTTTACATTCGCTGTAGATAGGTGAAATATTGGTCCTTTTGATGAGATACTGTGCTTTTCTTTCCCAGAATTCCTGATGCTCAGTATAGTCTCTGAGCCTAGTCCTGCAGCTTTCTAAATCTGTCTGTTTTTCAGAATTAGAAAAAGGTAAGATTTCATTTTCTTCTTTCCATCCCTTTGCTAGTCACTGGGCTTCCCTGACACTTTTTCTCTGTAGGCCCCTATGCCTATATGTTGTCATGCAGCCTACATTCCTGTTGGCCTAACTCAAGCTGCATGAATTTCAACCACTACTACTTCAGTCTTTCTCTCTGGAAAGCTGCTGAAATTTACCGCCTTCATGTCTTAGGATTCTTTTCCTTTAAATTTCTAATAAAACTGTGCTGAGGCTTCTCTTTGAGTCAGCCCTTAAATTCCTCTATTAATGATTCTAAGAACACTGAGAACTCCGATTTTTCTGGTAGCAGCTGGTGATCCAGATGGGACTCTCCCCCACAAAATTTTGGTAATACAGTCTTAAGCTTCCTCCCTGGAATTCCAGAAGCCATGTAAGATTAGCTCATATTAGGTAACAGGAGGTAAAACACATGTCCCACACAGAGGTGCACTGACACAACCCTTCACCTATGCTAAAGGCTAAGGATGGAGTTCTTTCTTTGTTAGTGACACAGCTTTTGTTTGTCCTGTGCTTCTTCCCCCACCCACTTGTAGCATACTGCATCTTGTCATCATATCTTCTGAGTAATGCCAAGCCCTAGTCTTTTCTACAATTTAGTATACTAGGTGCACTTCATCTGTCTGCCCTTTCATTGAGTATGGTATTTGTGGAGCTCCAGTGCATATGCATGTAGTGTATCTGTATGCATTTTCTTCTAAACACATGTCTAATATAAGTCTGAAAATGAAATTGTTTACGTTTTTTTCAAAAATGCTATAAAATGGGGACATGGAAGGCACTTTAGGAAAAAAAAAAGTACTACCCTCTCATGAGGAACAGTAAAAGCAGGGAACAGTCCTGGAACAGCTTTACTCTGTCTTTATTCTGCATTTCTATTTTGGCTGAAGTATGGAGATAAGTGATAGTTCTTGGTGTTTCAGGCTGAACTCAAGAAAGAGCAAAACCTCACAGTACTGACTTATCTCCAAGTGAGAATCATTATCCATGAGGGTGAGTGTACACTCACTGCAGTGGACAGATTAACAACCTGGAAGGATAGATCTTGAGGACATATTGCCCAAGACTATTTGGTTTCACACTTTTAGCCATCTGTGATGATTAGTATTAACTGTGAAGTTCCCAGATTCACCTGGGAAACGGACCTTTGTATGCACATGAGTTGTCTAGCAGTTTCCACCAAGGTTAAAACCTTCCATCTTGGAGGGAAAGTTTTTAAGACATAGGATTTAAAGGGAAAGTGTAAGGACAGAGACCTTAAAACAGGATGTTTACTAAGAGGTGAAATGTTGGTATCTTAGGGCCGGTGATGGTGGTAAAAGACATGGTTCTGCATTGAAGATGTTTTAAAACAGGAAAATAGTAATTTAGAATAGGTTCACGAAGTCGTTGAAATTGGCAAGATTCACTGGACCTCCTCCAGTGAACCCCAAAAGAACATTAGCTGTCAATACTTCTGATGAATTCTCAGATAAATCAAGCAGGAAAGAGGATGCCCCGACAAGCACAGATGCTTGGAAGAAAGCAGAGGCCATCTGTGCTGCCTAAAAGAGGCTCAGACCAAGTGAACCACATGGAAACGGTACTATTCAACATGGTGATCTCTCTGGAGGTTGTATAATATGCTCCAGGTTTCCAACTTCTGTGAACTGCCACTCATTCTGGGGTGGGATTTGGTAGTACTTTAGTGTTCGAGTCATTTCAGTTTTTGTGAGTAACGCCCTAGTCACATTCCTGTAAGTAACCTCCACAAAAGCCAATGGTTCAACATGTTGAATTTTTGTGATATCCATATTTTTGTTTGTCGTGGGCCTCTGGCATAAGTGTATGTGTGTGTGTGTGTGTGTGTGTGTGTGTGTGTGTGTTTGTTGTTTTGAATATCCGCAGGAAAAGTCTGTAGCAAAAACGACATACTTGCATAGGTTGTTTTGACTATGTTCACTGTTATAGTGGATAGGAAGACCTATCTACTATAGGTAGAGCTGTTCCCTGGCTAGTATCGTGGACTGAATTAATAAACTGGAGTAAGGAACTGAATAGCAGCATGCTTTCTTCACTCGCTGGTTCCTGAGAGTAAATCGGAAGTCATCAGTGTTAGCAATCAGGCACCTCCACAGCCAGCCCCAGGAACCAGGAGACAGCAGGACATGTTACCACCAGCTATCAAGATGCCATAAGCCACATGTTCCCTCCCTGTGCATGTTCTGGGGCACCTTATAAAAGGACTCATTCCTTTTCCCAGGCTCTCTTTCTCTTATTCTTCCAATTTCAACTTCTCATAGTCTCTTCTGATTTCACTCTCTCTCTCTCTCTCCCACCTCACCTAGACAAAATCTTTTAAGCCCTGCTTTAATAAAATCTCCTACCTGGTAACTGTTGTGTGGTGTGAATTTGTGAATCAATACCATAGTTCTGCTGCCTCAATCCCAGTATTTCCCGGTCTCTTTCAGTTTCTTTCTATCTCTCTGTCTCTGTCTCTCTCTGTGTTTCTGTCTCTCTCTGTGTCTCTGTCTCTCTCTCACGTTCTTCCTCTGTCATGGGCATCTTTCCTTTCTCTCCTCTTCCCCTTTCCCATAATAAATCTCCTTTCATACTAGATCTGTTTCGTGGCCACCTCTATATTTATATATAACAGCAATCATCTTTTTTAATCTCCTCACCACTATATACTGTAACTGTGATCTAATCCAGCAAAGAAACTAAAACAGAAATTATAAAAAGACATGTGGCCATTGCTATGATGACCCTGCCCTCTAGTTCTCATGTTTTTGGAATTGATTTATGAGAACAGTGTGGAAGAACTTGCAACTTTGGGCTAGCAATGCCTTTGAATGCTGTAAGCAGAGCTGGGTATGCTATTGTCTGGTGGGATCTCGAAAAACCACAATGCTCTCAAATGATTATGATTTTATAAGGCCTCATAGTTACGAGATTTTGGACTGTTAAGGTGTTGGAATAGTTAAATACTATGGAGGATTTCAAAGTTAGAGTGAAAAACTACATCATAACATGCAAAGTTCTCTTCTAAACAAATACAAAAGATGAATACGCACTCCCTTCTGAAACTGTGAAGCTCACATTTTTCTGCTCAGTAGCCAAGGGTCATGTGAAGGTGGAGCTACCTGTCCTGTGTCACAGATGGGAACAAGCCAGGGACAGAGAATTAGCATTTAAGTAAAAAAATCTATGCCTTGTAAAAGGGGTGGCTGCAATGTAAACTAGAAACTAGCAAAAGAATATAAAATCCAGGTTGACATTGATGAAACTTCCAGAGACCAGACAGCTGAAATCAGTGAGTTGCCTTCTAGAAAGGCATACAGGTTTCCCAGGCATCATGCATTCTTAAGTCAGTGACCAATAATAATCCATGATTTTAAAAAATTAGTCTATAGAATATGAAATTTGTCAAGAGTGAAATCCAGTGAATGATTAAATGCCAGTAAAATTATCTAATGAATAGAAAACCCTCTGTACTATTGGAAGAAAGTGGGTAATCTGAAAAGAATTTTAATGTAATTTTATTTAAAAATTTCAAATAAAGTACAAAAAATGCTTTGGTGTAAAGTGATGTTTTGAGTTTCAATTTGACAAATAATGGATTTTGGAGCTTGGTTCTCCTTTATAAACTTGATTGGACTAAGAAATACTTGGGATATTAAAGAGTATTTCTTTGTTTGTGTTTGGGTGATGTATCCAGAAAAGATGAACTGACAAAAATAGATCCCTTTCTTTGAAGACAGGCAGTATTCTACTTGGGCTAGGACACTTGAATTACAAGCAAGGGAAAAAGGAGACATCCAATGGGATTCTGAGACTTCTCTTTCCTTGCTTCCTCACCGCTGAGATGTGAGATGCACACTGTTGTATCTTCTCAACCATGACTGACTAAATACCCTACACTGTGAAACAAAGAAAGTATTTCCTACCAAACATTGTTTATTGTCAGTTGGTTAGTCACAACAAGGAGAAAAGTAGACCATGTAGCAGGGATTTGAATGGCCGTATAAATAATTAGAGAGAGTCTTAGACATGAGCCAATATTATCAGTGTAGTAAAAATCTCATAGAGAGCAGTGAAGAGGCTACATAGCAAATTCAAATGAGTGAAAAAATAATGGGAAAATTAGAAGTGGGAAAGAAAACCTCCCTCAAAACACAACAGAAGGACATAAAGTTTTGGCTTATACAGTGCATCCATAAAACCATGGAGACAGATGGAGAGATCTAACTGTTCTGTAGTAGGAGATCAAGACAGAAAACCTAGAGAAAGAGGGGGAAGAAATGTTCGAGGAGATGTTGATGACAAATATCATTGACTAATGAGTGCAATTTCAAAAAGTAAAATTCATGTACAAATACAACAATGGAGATTCAGGCTGCCATCATTAAAAAGTAAAGTTCCATGCTACCATGGTAACAAGCAGACTGTCTATATCGATACAAAAATGATGGTAGGTTTCCCATCTGAAAGGACAATATGACAGCAGGAGAAGAATTAAGAAAAAAAAGGAGAAAGATAGGAAATGGAAGATCATTAGTTCTTTCAGTGTATCTAGTCAGAAAGAAAGTATAAAATAAATAAAAAACCTTCATGAGACCTACTGTTAATATGAGGAAAAGTAGAGTCTTTATATTACTTTGGAAGAGAATAAAGGTACCAACTTGATATATATATATATATACATATATGTATGTATATGTACATTGTAAGTTATTAAGTGTTTAAAGAAAAATAATTGTAGAATCCAAGTTATTCTGTCTTTTAAAATAATGCATATTTCAGTATTGAAGAGAAATAAAGACAGAAGTAGAACTGAGAAGAAAACTAGGTGACCAAACCAAAATAATAAGACAATTATTAAATAAATTGGTGCTCATAATGACCATGCACAGGTTGTACTTATTCCTATTTTGTAAAGAACGGACAGATGAAAATGGCTACCTTTTCAAAGGGCCACAAATAATGTAATGTTGTATGTTTAGAAGTAATCAAATAATCCTGGTGTAAATTACATAAAATTAAGTTTCAAGTGATAATGCTAAAAGAGGGCAAGAGGAAAACCTGAAATGAGGAAAAAGCATGAATAAAATCCATAATCTAATGTTCGTATAAATACATAGCCTTGAGTCTAGCAGTAAATAGGCTGGAAATATGAGAAAATAACAACAAACCCACAGTCATATTAAGGTAATTTAGTCAGACAGCAATAGTACAATAAGATACAAGATGAGAACAAAAACTTGAAATATGACATACAGTTTTTTATCTATTAGGATTTTATTCTGGGAGTACAATGTAGCTTGTGCATATTAGATTGTTTACAAAGTAAAATTAACATGACACTAAATTACCAAAGTTCAATGTTACACAAAATGTATCTTTTGGTCACTACATATTTTGCCAAGATATAGGCAATGAGAGTACTTCTCTAGGTTTTCATTATGTATTTTGAATGCAATAAATAACCATAGTTAATGATATAATAAACTCTAGAGAAAGTCATACAAATTATGGACCATTTAAAATTTAAATCCTTACATTTTACAAAATAGTGCTATTAAATTAGCCTAATTCTGAAAGAAATATAAAGATATATTACTGAGAAAAAAAAGAATGAGTGAAAATATATAAACTGATATTTGGACAGGTTTATGAATTCTAGCAAGCTCCTTATCAGCAGGCCTTTTGGTCATACAACCAATTGGCCGGATTTGGTGAGCTGATTTCTATGCAACAACAATGTAGTCAGGGAAAATTTTTAACTATAAAAATACTAAAACACAGTGTGTTAGCTTTTTACAGCAGGTGCCAAGAGGACCCAAGTTAAGTTACTCTCACACCTATCATCCTGTTGGAGAGCCCCTGGGAACAGCTGTAAGGAAATGAGCACCATGTTATCTGTTTGTATGATCCTTTTTTTCACCAACATTTTCCCCTTTCTTTTTGAAAGTAACACTTAGGTCATAAATCATTTTACATTAATGAAAAGTACTATGCGACATGTGCTTTTTCTTTGTTTGACCAAGACCTAGTTCTTTGTTTGATCAATGATAACATATTAAGTATAAAACTAATTTTCATTTTCATTGAAACTGTGTATGCAAATAAAAAGGTGACATGGTGTTGTTCATTTATCACCAAATGCTGTTTTTACCAATATTTGCTAGTGTTGCTGCCTTCTTTTTCTCCTTCTTTCTCACATCTCTTCCTATATTGCCACCACCACCATCATCTAAATACTTTCATTTTGGCATAATGACAGAAACTAGGCATGAGAAAGATCATCACATAAAATATTTTCCTCTTTTTAGTGATTAGTCCTCCAAGGTGGGAAATAAGAAGCAGAATGATACACTGTTTAATTAGGTGACAACACTAAAGGGCATTAGAAGGCAGATGGTCCAGGGATGACTGTAGCTGCTGAGTGATGAGTCGCCCTTACTTAGCCCATGAAGTCTAATGGTGGAGAATATAATTTTGTTTTATACCATCAGTTTAATCTTCTTCCAGGGAGGTTTCTATCTTTTTAACCTGTCTATGTTATGTCCTTTGCCTATCACTCAATAGGGAAGCTCTTATTAAAATACTTACTGTCACTTATATCCCTTAATGTTTATTTTTTTATCTTTCCTGATAATTGTTGTAAAGGCAGAGACAGTAATTTATGTGTTCTCCTATCTGCAGCACAGTACCTCAGGCTGGAAGAAACACAAAACATTGTGATCCAGGGAAGGAATGATTTGGGGCAAAGAAGAGATTTCTTTAAATTGTGTCTTCTCAAAGGAAGATGAGATTGAATATTTAACAGGAAACTAATACATACAGAAGAGGTGAAGGATGACTTTTGTGCAGGAAGAAAGACTACAGGATACTGAAAATTATGTAGAGACATAGTTGATGGGGAGTGAGCTTTGAATTAACTAGACTTGAGGTCAAGTTGCAGTTGATGCTTCTCCAGAGGAGCATTGAGTCTATTTACAAGTCATTACCATCTTTAAGTCTGTGCTTGATAATATTTACACTGCTACTAATACTGGTATAAACTCAAAGCATTGAATTAAAAAGCACTTTAGAAGTGTTCTGTATAGCATAGAATGGAAGACAGTTCATAGTACCAATGAGCACATAAAAAGTTATATTAGGTCCCACAGGTGTGTGTCATTGTCACATACCTGCTGACTGAATATTCCTTTTTATTGTATTATTTCTTTGGTTTAAACCCCTAAAAAGAAACCTCTTATTCTACTTATGAAGGACAGCAAGTTCTCATCTTTTAAATATCTAGGCCACTGAACCAATACCGACCATTGTATTGTGGATTTGGGGAT
Organism: Acomys russatus; assembly: GCF_903995435.1. Lineage (NCBI taxonomy): Eukaryota > Metazoa > Chordata > Mammalia > Rodentia > Muridae > Acomys > Acomys russatus. The sequence continues at coordinate 18,516,433 of NC_067156.1, read as the reverse complement.
TGCACTTGCCAAAGCTGGAGTTCCAAGTGGCACCAGGACAACAGTGTTTCCCTTTGTGGCATTTATGAGACAAAGTATGAATATCTTATGTTCAAGTTTTTGCCAGTCTCACAGAGCAGAGCCAAATGATGAGCAACTTGGCAGGTGACAGGCCTAAGCAAGAAGGATGAAGGGAAAGCAGCCAAACTGTGATATGATCAGCCGAAGGCTCCCTTAATGCTGAGAGGGACATGATCATAGGTGCCAAGGCACATGAGGCATTGTTAATTCCCTGCATGTAAAAAGTGGGAGTTTCAAGTCTCCAAACACCTGTGCTCTCCCAGTTTGGAGTCAAAACTGGTACTTAGTGAAAATTATATTGTGCACTGGGTCTGAATGAAAAGTGCTGAGGGAGCTAAGGGCTTATATGTGCATATGTAAAAAATTCCTTTGTGTTCTTCTTTCACTCTAAGATAGATAAAGATGCATCAAATTCTTTCCAAAATACATCTAGCTACACTTAAATTTATTTAAAATACGAAAAATTGATATACCTATCATTAGAGGTTGGGAGGCAGAGAACTTAGAGAGCCAGTTGACTCCCAAATTTGCAGGAAAAAAATCAGGACCTAAGCAAGCAAGCAGCTGGCTTTTGGCACAATGTCACTCTGTTCCAGAGAGGTTCTATAACGTGAGTCATTCTGAATGCTCAGAAAGCATTCATGTGCAGTTTGATGGACAAGATTTTAAGCAGCACAGATGAAGTAGGACCCTGAGAAAATGAAGGTGGAAAGAAGAAGAAAGAGAAAGAAGATTGAAAACAAATAGATGCTTTGTATATAGGGTTGCCTGTAACTGAGCAGAAGCTCAGTTCAACGCCTAGAGAATTTGTGTTCTTCGGATATTGACTGGTGAGTGGGGCTCTGAAACTGTCTGCACTTGCTGTTTGGACCAAGGATTCTCTCTGGAAGGCACGCATCTCCTCCATTTCTATTTTTATGATTGCTTTGCTCTACAACTTTTATGATGATTAATATTCATTGTTATTTTGATACAATTCATCATGGCATCACAACTTTGATGATTTTTTTTTTTAGAAATAGTTAATTGACATGAATCCACACTAAATAAAAAGAAGAAAATATATCCAACACAAGACTTTACCCCTCTCTGCTTTCTGACTAGAAGCAATGTGACCAGCAGCTACATGATCCTGGTCTTACGCCTGGCTCAGCTTAATGGAGTAAACATCAAACTCTGAGACAGAATCAGCACATACTCAAGTTTCTTTGTTGAGTATTTGGCTTTCTTTTATAGCCAACATAGTATAATGAGATATCTCAAATGTTGAATAACTTAACTGCAACCTATGGACAGATTTCTTTACATTTTTCAAGTTATCTTGAAAAATTAAAATATGTGTAAGAAAAGACATGCAAATATATGTTCTCAAGATGCAATTTGTCATGTAAAACTTAAACAAAATTAAATATATTAATTTTTGACAAATGTTAATTTTTGTGTATAATTTGAATACATTGATATTTCTTGAATCACTACCAGAACTAGAGTAAAGTATTTAAATGATGTGACAGAAACCATAACAAGCATACAAATGTATGCATCCACTCAACACATCCATGACTCATCTGATATTTTTCTCTCCATTTTGTAAAACTCAGCTGCTCCTCTTGTCTACCACACTGTCAGTGAATACTGCCTTCTGAAAGACTGGAGGAATTCCGAGCCCAGATGCATTCTGATGTGAGAACAGCTCCTGATGGCAATGCCTTGTCAGCCATGCTTGTTTCTTATGCTTTGCCTTTTCTGCTTTGTAGGCAAGGTGACTTTATTATGCTCAAGTTTACCTGAATATGGAATTTCTTCAGATCTAGTCACCAGGCAGGAGTTGAGGGATTATGAAGTAGATGCTGCAACTGTGAGTGAGACCCTTTCTGAAAGCAGAGAGCAGATCTCCTATTAGAGCTTCCCTTGACACCTTTATCAACCAGACTTGCAATGGGCTTAATGGGAATTTAGATTATTATGTTTTATTGGTTTATTCTTATCATTGAGGATGAGAGCTTGTGTTTTGAGGTGAGGTTCTATCAATGTAGCCAAGGCCAGCCTCTATTTCCAGGAATTCTCCTGCTTCAGCCTCTGACTGATTGGATTTGGATTACAAGTATGTACTACTATGCCCTGCTGATAATATTTTAACTTTTTTCCACTTTGTATGCTTTTATTGAGCTTTCTGCTGATTTACTGATGGTGATAATTTCCAACTTGTCTGATATGATCTTTACAAAACCACTTGGCCACTTCTACAGTACTGGAAGGATCGTTTACAGGGTGTGTCTACCTACACTGGCTGTGGTAGAACCCATAGAGGTAGTTTTGATCTCTAAGGTTGTATTCTGAAACAGATAAAAACTGACCTTGCATAAATGGTTCACTAAATATATGGAGATGTGTGGGTGGCTTTGTAATGAAGATGGGTTTTTGCCAGAAATCAGCTGTCTTACTTGTGGTTTGTCTGCAAGCTAACCTCTAAAGTCCACATGACAATCTGTTTGAGAATTTGACTTCAGTACTTGGACTTCTAGTTTCCAGATAGGTCAGCCATTTACTCATCTGTCTTAAGGATTCTACTGCTGTGATAAAAAGCCATGATCAAAAGCAAGATGGTGGTGGTGGGGTGTTGTTTGCTTGCACTTTCACATCTCAGTTTATCATTGAAGGAGGTCAGGACAGAAACTCAAATAAAGAAGGAACCTGAAGGCAGTATCTGATGTAAACCATGGAGGAGTGATGCTTACTGGCTTGCTCCTCATGGTTTTATCAGCTTGCTGTTTTATAGAACTCAGAACCACTAGCTAGTGATAGAATCAATCACTGCAGCAGTAAGGTGGGCCCTTCCCCATCAATAACTAATTAAGGAAATCCTCTACAGTCTTGCCTGCATCTCAATGTTATGAAAACATTTTCTCAATGGAGTCTCCTTCCTCTATAATACTCTCGCTCATGTCAGGTTGACAAAGAACTGGTCAGCACACCATCTGACCCAGAATATCAACTTGATGGCAACAGACACCTCCTGCATTCTAGTTATATCAGGTTCCTTTCTGAAAAACAAGTTAATCCTAAGACCAAATAGTTAGTCAATCTTGGGAGCTGTACATAGATTCTTGAGCTGGCAAGGCAAATTGCTGCCTTCTGGGACTGTGTCTTAGAGATAAAATATGTATCGAAGTCACTGATCAATTTACCACTCAGAAATCATGTGTCCCTTGAACTCTTAAGGCAGAATTTCTAAAAGTCCAGCAGACCAGAGAATGCTACACTGAGACAGTTCCTCACAGGTCTCCTCTCATTCGCATGTTTCCTGGTTTAGGACATAAATAATGAGGTCAGCACAATGTTGATTGTCGTTTAGAAAACAAGGGTTAAGAAGGAGACTCCAGGTCTAAGGAGATGGCTCAGTGGCTAAGTGCTTGTCATACAGGAGCGATGCCCAGACTTTGGATCCTCAGAATCAAGGTTAGTGTAAATATCTTCTATTTTGGGTTCCTACCTAAATTTCTAGCCTTGAAACACAGACATGGGTTCTCAGAGTAAGCTTCCTAGCAAGACTAGTCAGATCGGCAAGCTCTGAGTTTGATTAAGAAGACCCTTGCTCATAGGTTATCAAGTCTCTTCTTGGTAGCCTGCTATCCTTTCTCTGAGTGCCACCAGCATATACAGGGGGAGGAGGTCCCCCTCAGTCACAGTCATAGGGGAGGGGAGTAAGGGAAAAATGGGAGCGAGGGAGGAACGGGAGGATACAAGGGATGGGATAACAATTGAGATGTAATATGAATAAATTAATAAAATATATTTTTAAAAAGAAAAAAAGAAGACCCTTGCATAATGAACAAAGTGAATGAGGATATAGGGTGGTCCCAGTTATCAACTCAAGCTGTCCACACACATGAAAACTAGTATATAATGGCATCCAGACTACATATGTACATGCACACACACACACACACACATTTTCCAAATTCTCTCTCTCAACTTTAACTTCCGTATAGCAGCAAGTATCTTCTTCCTACTTAGCTTTACAATAGAGCGCTAACAGAAGTAAAGCAGGACGATGGCATGATGATGTATATGTGTGCTGTTGTCATTCATGTAATGAAAGAAAAAGTTCAGTATAGAAAATAACTGAATGTGAAGAAGTAAAGGTAAGTTTGAATGTAAATTGAAACTTTCAAACACTGAGAAGGCAATGGTGCTGGCCTTCTTCCAAAATATTGTTCACTACATATTTAATATTAATGAGTATATAAATATATGTACACTTAAAAGTTAGGACTCTCTGAGGTGTTCTTTAAAGTAATTACCAGTCTAACAACATACCAAGGCAACTAATATTTAGTAATGGGCTTGGTGCTGTGTGCTTGTCAAAGATCACAATGAAATATGAAGTAATTCATCACCCTTGAACAATCTGGCTGTATGGGATAGATTCCATGACTTGACTATACACATGGAGAAAGTGAGATTTAAATGTTCAATGAAGATCTTTATTGAGTGTCCTTAACATCCAAGGACACAGATGCCTTGACAACCTTTGCACTGCATATACAGTTTGTATTAAAAGAAACATGAAATACTAAGAATCTTTCTTAGGGTACATTTTTATTCTTTATTTCTTGGTTTTTTTGAGACAGGGTTTCTCTGTGTAGCCATGGGTAACCTAGATTTGCTTTGTAGACCAGGCTGGCCTTGAACTCACAGAGATCCACCTGCTCCTGCTACCATGATGAATTAATTTTTTCATAAAATATTTTAATATCTTGGAGCTACATATTGATTTTCATGATAAGCAACCTTTCTACAAGTGCCAAGAGTTGGTTTGTGTGGCTCTGAATTTCTGAGAAGCTCATGACAGAGTGATGAGGAGAACCTCACTGAGTCTAAGGCTCTCTAGTAAATGTTACATGGTCCAATAACTAATAAGAGATGGGAAGGAAATAGCAAAATGCTCAAAGATATAGAACACCATAAATATAAAATTCTTTCTCTTTGTCTCTCTAGCTCTCCTTTTCCTTCTTCCTCAATACCTCTTTCTTTCCTAAGAAGGAAAAAAGTGTGATTTTGCAACCTTTCCTTCACTACTCATGTTCAGTTTTCATTTCTCAGTTAACTAACAAGGCTTACATTACTATAGACTTATTGGCAGACACTATATTTAGAAGGATGTTTCTTGTTAGAAAATACATGACAAGCTACATCACAGGATATCTTATAGGTTATAATATCTTTTTGAATGAATGAATAAATAAATTATTTAATTTAGAAAAGAAAAATTATTGAAGTTCAGTTAAAGCAAAATGGGTAAGCAAATGAATTTACTCAAATCTCACAGCATTTTATTCTCAATTTAGTGAAACATTACATTATATTTTTTTGCCATAGAGAAGAATAATTCCCACTGGACTACTGGTGGGTATATAGAAGAAGCAGCTAAATCATGTAGATTTATATGACAATTAAATTACACATAAAAATATACAGAAATAAAAATAACAACATTCTCAGATGAGCAGACCTTCGTGTTTCAATACAGCCTGCTGCCGGAAGTCTCATTTCTATACTGTGCTAAGCTTAAAGAACAACTAGGTAAGTGTAAAGGAACTGAAGGACAAAGCAAAATATGTTGAAAGAAAAAGTATAAAAATAATAAGTGAAGCAACTAAGACTAAGAAATTCTCAAATTAGTGTCACACACAAAATCAGAGCTCAACTGAAAAATAAGCAATGTAGTTTCTTTTATTTTGATTTTGGTTCAAGTAGTGTGTTTGTGTGCCTATCCACTTTTGATTTTGCTGTAGTAAAGTTATTTATATCCTGGTTTGTTTTTATGGAACCAACCTCTTTAGGTTGGAGTTTTACTTCTAGTATCTTCTGTAGGGCTGGCTTTGTGCATAGATATTGTTTAAATATGGTTATGTCTTGGAATATCTTATTTTCTCCATCTATGGTGATTGAAAGTTTTGCTGGGTATAGTAGTCTAGACTGGCATTTGGGGGTCTCTTAGGGTTTGCAAGATGGCTTCCTAGCCCCTCTGGCTTTTATGTTCTCTGATGGGGAGTCAGATGTGATTCTGATAGGTTTGCCATGATATGTTAATTGTCCTTTTCCCCTTGTAGCTTTTAATATTTTTCTTTGTTCTACACATTTAGTGTTTTGATTTTTATGGGGCAGGAAGATTTTCTTTTCTGGTCTAATATATTTGGTGTTCTGTAAGCCTCTTATATGCTCATAGGCTTCTCTTTCTTAAGATTGAGGAATTTTTCTTCTTTGATTCCTTGAAAATATTTTCTAGGCCTTGGAGTCAGGAATCTTCTCTTTATTCTATTCATATTATTCTTAGGTTTCATCTTTTTATGGTGTCTCTGATCTCTTGGAATTTTAAAAGATGCATTGATTTCTTATTTTGCATTTTAAAAATTAATTTACTTAGATTACTTCTCATTTTTTTAGCATTGATTTCTTAGATTGTGTCTTCTACACCAGATTTTTTTTCCTCCATCTCTTGTAATCTGTTAGAGATGCTTATGTCTGTAGTTACTGTTTTCTTTCCTAAGTTCTCCATTTCCAGTATTTCTTCAGTTTGTGCTTTCTTTATTGTTTCTATTGCCATTTTAATTTTTTTTTATTGATTTCCTTCATCTCTTTATTTCTGTTCCTGCATTTCTTTAAATTATTTGTTCAATTCCTTCACCTCACAACCAACAAATCTGGGTCTAGGGGTGTCTGAAGACACTGATGTACCAACCAAGGACTGGGGATGTAGAGGACTCAGGACCCCTGCTCCTAATAGGCAGCTAAGTCTCCATGTCGGTTACCTAATAAGGGGTCCAGGGACTGTCTCCAATATGAACACTAGTACTTGTTCTTCAATCTCTTCCCCTGGGCAAGATGGCTTTACCAGATCACAGAGGAAGAGGATGCCAGCAGACCTGAAGAGACTTGATAGTCTGGAATCAGTTGGTAAGGGAGGAGGGGTCCCCTTCTCTGAGGACTAGGGGATGGGGGAAGAGAGAGAAAGGGTGGAACTTGAAGGAGACAAGGGAGAAGCTATGATTTGGATGTAAAGTAAATAAATTAATAAAAATTAAGAAATTAGAAAAAAGAAAAGAAAGCAATGTAAATGCCAACAAAGCATTCACAGGTGTATCTTATTCAAAATTAAGTATGTTATATGCAAAGAAAATTCTGGAAAGATGCTAGAATGGGTTGGGAACAATCTTCTTTCTGAGAGTGGGGATGAGTCTGGCATCTTGGCACATGCCTGGATTCCTACCATTTGGAAGGGAGAGGCAAGAAAGTATAAAAACAACCCATCAGTGGTTAAAACCAATAAGAATAATAAAAATGACAAATTTAAAAAATACTTCACTGAACCAGAGTTTTATACTCTTTAAACTTACTCTTTAATGTAAAAACCAACTAACCAATCAACTGAACACACAAACAAAAGGGAAAAAAAAACAGTGAAATAAAGAGAAATTCTGGGGAATTGCAAGCCTCCACTAAGAACAGATTCCTTATGAAAAGCTTTTCATATACTATAGAGAACAAAACAGCTGGAAAGATGACTTTGTGGTTAAGAGTACTACTGTTATTTTAGGGAACTCAGGTTTAATTCCCAGCACCCACTGAGTGGCTCACAACTGTCAGTAACTCTTGGTCCACGGGATCTAATGCACTCTTCTACCCACAGTGTATACATGGGACATGCAAAAAATAATATAATCATAAATATAAAATAAATATTAATAGAGAGATCAGACTTCATGATCTGAAGCTATTATGACCTTGAAATGTGAGAAAATAAATCAATAAAATTAAGAAACAAACTGATATAGAGACAAAAAACTTCAACAGACTATATGCTGTTCAATTGGAAGTGATATCTGCAACATACGAAGATGATTACACAGTATGGCTGAGTTGGATTCATCTTGCAATGCATAGTTAGCTTAATGTCCAAAATCAATTAATGTAATACACTGCATTAATAGAATAAAGAAAAAATCTATATTATCATCTTAGTCAGCACACACAAAAGCTTGACAAAAATCAACACTCAGTCATGATTAAAACTTAAAGTAAAAAAAGAATAGAATTGCTCTAGCCAGATAAAATCGACCTTTGTTGGGCTTAAGAGATGGCTCCAGGATTAAGACTGCTTATAGTTCTTAGAGAGGACCCAACTTTGAATTCCAGACCCACATCATGAGGCACACAGCCTTCTGTACCTCCAACTGCAGGGTTTCAGTGCTCTCATTTGGCCTTAAGAGCACCTGTACATGCAATGTATACACCGCACGTGCGTGCCCCCCCCCCAACACAAACACAGAGGGTGGGGGAAGAGAGAGAGAGAGGAGTGGGGAGAGAGAGAAATTTTAGAAATGGTCTTAAAATACCAACCCTTGTGTCTTAGTTAGGGTTTCTAGTTTTGTGAAGAGGCACCATGACCACAGAAACTATTTTTTTGTTTGCTTGTTTTTTTAAGACAGGGTTTCTCTGTGTAGCCTTGGTTGTCCTAGACTTGCTTGTAGACCAGGCTGACCTTGAACTCACAGCAATCTGCTTGCCTCTGCCTCCCAAGTGCTGGCATTAAAGGCATGCGCCACCACACCTGGCTACAAAAACTATCATAAAGAAAAACATTTAATTAGTGCTGGTTTAAAGTTCAGAGGTTTAGTTCATTGCAGGAAGCATGGAAGTCAGCAGGCACACATGGTGCTAGAGAGGGAGCTGAGAGTTTTACATCTGGATAGTCAGGTAGCAGGAGGAGACTCTATAAGCCACTAGGTCTGGTTTGAGATTCTGAGATTCAAAGCCCTTCCCCTCTCCCGCTGCTCACAGTGATGCACTTCCCAGGTACTCCAAAAAGCCACACCTTCTGATACTGTCACTTCCTATGGACATATAAGTGTCATTTTTATTCAAACAACCACAACTGGAGAAACTCTTAATTGGCATTCTGTTGTTAATATAAGACTGATCACATGCTGGATGCATAATCAAGTGTGTGAGTTAGAAGCTTAACAGTGTAGCAATACTGAGACACACAGTAGCTCACAGGGCCGAGATCATTATCTGAAGAGCAGCTCCTTATAAAAGTGAATTCTGGGCTTTTTCTTTTCATGGATGTTGTCCCTTGCCTTCTGCTAAGGCATAGCTCAACATCAAAGGGCTCAGTAGCAGATTGAATGCTTTTGAACCTACCAGCCTCCCAAACTATAAGACAAATACATTCATTTTCCATGTAAATCATGTAATCAGCTGCATTTTATTATAGCAACATAAAATGAATTAGATAATCTGAAACTAGACACAAATCTCAATACCTGTTGTCATAACTTCAATTGATAACTGTCCTAGAGTGTCTGCAGGGCACAAGTGAGAAAAAAGAAACAGGAGACATCCCAACTGAAAAGAAAATGTATTTCAATATTTGTTGGAGACAGAATTATCTATGTAGAAAAATTACAACACAAACAAAAAGGTTAATAAATTATTTTTGAAAAAGTCACAAGATAAAGTAGCTGTAACTAAATACTTTGTTTTATGTATGCCATATATACATATATTTAATAAAAGATAATCATTGATAGCCTGCTATTCTTCCTCTGAGTGCCACCAGGTCTCCCCCTCCAGGGGACATGGACAAATATGAGGCACCAGAGTATGTGTGAAAGTCATACCCCACTCTCCACTCAACGGTGGAGAATGTCCTGTCCATTGTCTAGATCTGGGTAGGGGTTTGAAGTTTACGGCCTGTATTGTCCTATAGCAGGCTACCAAGAAGAGACTTGATACCCTATGAGCATATAAAGGGGGAGGAAATCCCCCTCAGGCACAGTCATAGGGGAGGGGAGTAAGGGGAAAATGGGAGGGAGGGAGGAATGGGAGGATACAAGAGATAGGATAACCATTGAGATGTAATAAGAATAAATTAATAAAAAAAGGGAAAAAAAGATAATCACTGAAAGTTTATTTTTTATAAAATCATTAATTGTAGCATCTAAAATATATACATACAGAAGACTCATTTCACAGTGTCTCTTAAGCTCAAGTATTTCAACTTCAGATAAAAGACAAAATATGCCTGCACATATTTTCTTGGGATTGAGAAAGTTATGAAACTTATGTTTTTGACAGCCTGACACACAAAACCATTGAAGACATGGAACTTCACTCCATCTGATGCCACTGGACTTAGTAGTTCTTGTCCATATTTGTTGTGTGGAAAGAGATTTTGATAGACCTGGACATCTGTGTGTTGAAATTGTAGTCCAAACATTAAGCAATAGGCAGCAGAGGCTTTGCCAGGTAACGCAAACATAAGGATCAGATCCTCAGGAATTGATTAGTGCCATTTAGAAGGAGATCCCAGTGTGTCAGTTACTTTTAGTGTTACTGTGAAAAAAATATCTGACATAAACAACTTAAAGGAAGAGTTGTTTATTTTGCTGCTTACTTTGAGAGAGTTCATCCCACCATAGTAGGAGGAACTGCATGGAGCAGTTCACAGGAAGTGGTCAGGGATGGTATAGCCACAGGAACATTCCTTGTTACCCAGTTATTTGTTATATCCCCTAAAATGTCCACAGTTTATCAAAGTAATGGCACCATCTGGATATCATGCTTTCAAATCACAAGCTGGTGATCCCATTTTATATTCAATCCCTCACACCAAAGGAATCTTTTCATATCAGGAGAGCCTTTTTATCTGTTATTGCTGTTGGTATGACGGTCCACAGCCAAGAATGATGTCCTCACTAGACTATCCGAACACTGGTGCTGTGATCTGGGGTTTCGATGCCAACACTAGGAGTGGCATATTTCCATTTTCTGAGTCTCAGTCTAGGATACTGGGTTACAAGGTTGGCTAATATGGTTAGCGTCTACATTTTCTGGCATCACCACCAAGTGGCTTGTTTCTGAAATTTCCAAGAGAATGAATCAATGCAGGTGGCACAGATTTTTTTTTAAGTGGGGCCAGTATAGGAGAGGACTTGTAGAAAGCAGCAGAGCCCCAGAAACCACACATTGCTAGGTTCTTCTGGCACCATGATGGCTTGGAGATGTTTATGCCTAGTATTTTTCCTGGGTAAGATGTACATGGTCCTCTTGTTGCTACTGCTGAATCTTGCCAGCTTAATGTCCTCTAGCTGCTCAGAATGCCCTCTTCTTATCATACCCCTGGCACCCTTTCGCCTGATAATTGTCAGGGATGCCCTCCATCTGCTCTCTTCCCCAAGCTAATTACCTTCTGTTTTTCCATACTTGGTCACATTCCTGGCTCTGCCCTCCTGTTACCTCCTCACTGGCTCAACACCATTTGATTTGCTACTTGGATTTTAGTGGTCTGGGCCCTTCTGCCCTTCATCCTGCCTACTGCTGGATGAGTCCTGCATGCTCCATTCACCTGTTGTGCTCTACCTGCTGGTACCCAGGGTCACCTTCCTGCTGTCTGTTACACCTGTCCCTGGGCTGTTTGATTTCAGCCCTGAAACACACAGATGGGAGCTCTCCAGCTTCAGTGTTATTTTTCTAATGGATAAGTGAAATGCAAATGAGAGTGCAGAATAAATAGAAAGAAATGAAAGCACACACACACACACACACACACACACACACACACACACACACACACACAACAGAGGTGCCAGATGTGCAAACCCAGAGTCATTTGCCTACAGGCTATGTCTTTCTCAGACACAGGATATGGAGATAAGGCCAAAGCAAGAGAAGGAAAACTTGGTAACCTGGCTAAAATGATCTCTGGCTGAGGAAGGAGAATGTCGAGAGCTAAAGGTTCTTCTTTGACTTTGAACTGTGCAAGCAGGTACTATGCTTCAGCAGGGTGCAGGACTTTGAGCAGTGATAGCTGCCTTTCCCTGTATGGCAGAATTTAGCTGAGTCCTGCACAATTGCTGTAGATATTTCCAGCTCATCTCTGGCACCAGACCTTCCCTATCTATTTTAGAACCTTTTGGACACAGTGAGCAGGAATCTCTTTCTGGTAATGTTTTCTCTAATTTGTTTGAACTGGCACTAAAGATTTTTAAATTGGGTACAGTTGCAAGTTGACAGAATTTTCTGTTGTGAACTTTGGTCTCAAAGACAGGGTTCTGTTTAGAAGAGAAAATTTTCTATTAGAATGAACATTAATTGTGTTAGCCAGAGCACGAGCATCTTTATTCTTTGAGAAGACGATGTGACATAGCTCCAACAGTGAGTATCCAGGTGTGGCTAAGAGCTCAAAGAGCAGGTGAAGGGTATTGCATAGGGATGCTAGCTTGGGATGTTGCAGCCCAGATTAGGTTTTCCCTTTTCCCATCCTTAGAGTTGAATGGGTACTTCCTCATCACAAGCTTCTCAACCAGAGCTCTGAAATTGTGTGCTCTCACCCACAGCAGTTATATGATTACTTACCTTCAACTTAATAATAAAAAAAAAAATACTTCCCAATATAAGGATGTACTGCACCCAACTGAAAACTATCTCACTGACAACCAGATCAAGTTGTTTTATTATGCAATTCTTAAAGCTAATTTCCTTACAATAACCCAATTTGTTCTGTTAGCAATGTAAACAAATAAACAAATAAACTATTGGGGGATGGTCTGGTGCTCTATGTATTCAGATGGTAAATTCTGGGACCCAAGATCAATTGGAGTCCAAATGAACTCACTGTCATGTACACTGAGCAATGCTGTGTAGTTTGGCAAGCAATTATCTTTGATTGATTAATTTTTAAAAAGGCTGGGCAGCCTGTAACTGGGCAGAAGAGAGGTGGGGGGAGGCTTCAGTTTCTGGGCTTGGGGTTTCAGATAGGGACTTCAAGGCCAGGGGGAGAGGAGAGAAAAAAAAAAAAAAAAGAAGAAGAAGAAGAAGAAGATGGAGTGAGAGGGTGCTAGCTCATAGAGCAGAGCCAGCCTAGACAGGATGAATATCGGCAAGTAACATGGAGTGTGTGGTTGGGAAGCAGTCAGACTAGCTTAGAAAATTAGTATAAATTGTACCCGCCCAGTTACGGTGCTTAAGTTTATTAAATAAATCAATAGGTCTCTGTCTCAATTACTTGGGAGCTAGCTGGGCTAGAAAAGCCCTCCAGAATTTAATAAACAGTCTTCAATAAAAAAAACACTCAAACCAACTAGACTTTCTATTGCCTTCCTTTAGAAACATACTTCCTCTCTCTCTCTCTCTCTCTCTCTCTCTCTCTCTCTCTCTCTCTCTCTCTCTCTCTCTCTCTCTCTCTGGGTGTGTGTGTGTGTGTGTGTGTGTGTGTGTGCCTATACTTGGGTGTAGTGTATGCATGTAGAGGCCAGCCAGAAAGAAATCTCAGGAGCTGCTTCTGAGTTTCACTCTATCTTGTTCCTTGAGACATAGTTTCTTACTTCCCTGGATCTTGCCAACAGACTTGGGTACCTGGCCAGCAAGCCCTAGCTTTCAACCTGTTTCTTTCTCCCCCTGGCATAATAAGGTCATGCCACCATAACCTATATTTTTTTCTTGGATTCCTAGAATCAAATTCAGGGTTTATACTTTCATAGCAAGCACAGTACCCACAGTCATGAATTTCCTGGCCTCTGTTTCATTGCCTCAATTTTCTAATTTGTAAAGTTGAACAATATATTAGAAAGAAAACAAACTAACTATTCCTAAGGTTTTGCTAAACTTGGAAATATTAGAATAGTATGTGTTCTAAAACGTATGCTAGAAAGATGGCTCAGTAGTAAAGAACTCCTGATGTACAAACATTAAGACTTAATTTTTTATTCTAACACCAAAGTAAATAGCTGGGCATGCCCTTGTGTACCTTCGCCTTGGAGCTGTATGGAGACAGGAGGAATGCTCCAGCTCATGGGCCAGAAAACTTAGCTGAGAAACAATCAGCTCCTGCTGAAATGAAAGACTGTTTCAAGCACATAAGATGGAGAGTTATAGAAGACACCTGACACTCAAAGACAGGATAAGCAGGCTACCAAGATGAGACTTGATAGCCTATGACCATATAGTGTTCCTTGGTCATAGACCTAGGGGAGGGGAATAGGGTGAAAGAGGGAGCGAGTGAGGAAAGGGAGGATACAAGTGATGGGATAATAATTGAGTTGTAATCTGAATAAGTTAATTAAACAAAAAATAAAATAAATAATTTTAAAAACAAAATAAAACAAACAAAAAAAGAAGACACCTGAGGATCTCATCTCACTTCCATGCCCCTGCACATAGATAAGTGAACCTGCACACATGTGGATACCGTGTGTGTGTGTGTGTGTGTGTGTTCATGCTCATTCTCGCATACACAAACACACATTTGATCAAGTTAATATGGACCGATTCCAGTGTTCAGTGTTAATAACTAGTTATCAACACCTACTTTTGACAGAATTCCTAACCTCTCTGTCACAAATTTACAACAGATCCAATACCGTCTATGGAAAGTAAATATGCAAAAAGATTAGGCTCCCATGACACTGTGAAAGTATAGATTGTATCATTTGGAATTATAGGGGCTGTGTTAAAGGGAACCTTAACTATAGCTATGTTCATTCCTTTAATATGAACACACACACACACACACACATATATGTATATATGTATATCCTAGGTCTCTAGGAGACAGGAATTGCTTGGCTGCTGCAAATGCTGGTACAGAGTGTGAGCCCTTGGTGTCCACCTTTGCTCATACTATCATGAATTTTTTTACATTAGATTTTTCAGATCACTCACTTTTACTTGACCCTTATCTTTGGACTAGTGATAGGAATAATTATTGCAATAAATCACAGAGTGGTGCTGATTTGGCAGATGTAAAGAGAAAAGAGTGAAATTTTACAAGGCTTAATTGAATAAATCTGAGACCAGGTCACAGACCAGATCATATGAAAAATACGAGTGCTGACTTTGTCAGATTGACACGGGAATCACTGTGACTCTCGCGTCTCACAGCAATTAAGCACATGGCCGTCATCACTCAGCATTAGTTCAATTTTCCACCACAGGTATTTTTAATTGTTACAGTCCTTAAACCAAAGAAGGCCAAGGAAAAGAAGGGAGCTTAGAACTTGTTTTAGTGATATTGAAAGAGAGGTGTCTTTTTTTTATATTTTCAAGTTTAATCAGATTTAAAGTATATTAAACAATATGAGGATAAGTGATTAGCTGCACCTTCTGAGGAGGAGCATCTGTAGCTGCCATTCCCACAACTACCTGACTGGTCCTGTAGACTATGCACAGATTTCTCTTCCATGTGAGTCTTACTCATTAGTGAGGCATTTCCCTTCCCATTGTGGACAGTTTCTGGTTATAAAACTTGGCTGATTATAACGGTTGTATTCTGGAGTAGTTGGGACAGAGCCTGAATGTTGAAAATCTTCTAGTCATTTTAACATGAGTGATGCCTCCTTCATAATTTCATATAGGGATTAGAAGCAGTGTTTCTGTGCCCAGATCCTTTTGTGATTACTAGAAATCTGCATTTCCATATCTAAAGTAACAACACTGAAAGGAAAAACCAGGACATGGTGACACTGTGTGTTCCCATGGACGTTCACTGTGTCTGCAGCTTGTATGATACTATGGTGACCTCTCACTGGAAATGCACACTTGGCTAAATGGCTGCTTGATGGCTGGTCCAGGGACTTAATTAAGCACGAGTGACACTAGAAGCTGCTGGGCTTGTCTCTACACACATGCATTCGGAGCCATCTCTTCAATCTGCAAACCTATTCATGAGGCCTCTTCTAGTCTTAACTCATCTAAGCTAACCACAACTTGCTGTTCAGACCACATAATTTTCTATAGTTGCAATCTAATATAAATTAAAGGAGCTGTAATCCTAAGGTAATGTAGCCCCACATCTTAGCCATTCTTAAGACATTTGGTGCTTTGTACAAGTAGGGAACTCCTAGGTGTACACATTTAGACAGATTTCTCCTACGGTGCGCAGGCTTCCTGCCTTCAGGACTTCTCCCAAATATCTCATGAACTTAGAGCATGCTTAAGTGGGAACACTTAATTCTCTTTCCTTGGGACCTACCTCACTAATTATGACATCTACTAGTGTTTTAGGTAAAAGTTGACTACTAGCCATGTGTCATAGCAACAAGCCTGAACCCACCTGTACTTTCTGCCTTTTCTTGCTGTCCTTCTTCACTAACTGATCCAGGGACCCTTTGCTTTGACAGGTGGGAACTCTTCATCCTCTCTTCACAAGCCCCACAGCGGGAATACAAAGCTGCATACTTAGGGTCTCCTTTCTGTTTTAAATTTATTCATTTCCCTCCTAATTTTAGCCCCCTCCTTCATTGCTTCCCAATCTGCATGGTACTCCTTCTCTATCTGGCATTCATCACCTGCCGTTTCTGGAGAACTACTTAGCGACTTCCTCTCCTCTTTTCTCTGTATACTGGATCACAGGTTGCAGTGGTGTCTTCTAATCACTCACTCATCATATCTTTTCTCTTATTACAGAGTTTGCCCATTTGATCATTTTCTAATATATTGATCCTATACAATATAACTTCTGGAAAAGTTGACCATCACCACACTTTTATTTAAATATAATTAATAAAGTTAAGAATGTTACTCATTCTTGTTAAAAAACAAAACAAAAAAAAAAAAAAAAAAACCTGTTATTTGTGAGTGTGACTTAAATGACCCAATTTTTAAAGCAATCTTGATAAGACTTTCTTAGACCTAGAAAATTGTATTTCTCACAAAATTACACCAATTAGATACTTTCATTGGCCAAAGGCACAAAACCATTACAGAAAAAAAATATACTCCAAAATGTAGCATTTAATAGCATTTTTGAGGAGCCAACTGAGCATACTATTTTCTCATCTTACAAATCTTGGTTGAGATTTGAATCTCAGAGAAAATATTTAGTAAATAGAAAATATCAACCAAGCTAGAAAAATATAACAGGGTATTAAGGAAAATATGGACCTTTGAAATGCAGCCATAATTTTCAATCAACAGTGTCCTCTGACTATGATCAGCAAATCAACTATTTAAGTAAGTTTATTAGTCATTCAAACTGTCTAAAATGAGTAATATTTGCAAGCCACTGAATAAATTACTGGCAATGTCAATATTAAATACAGTGTCATCATGCTGGGAACTCAAACTTCAGTAAATATATAAGTAATGTCACTTTTAAAGCTTTATGGCAGGAATTTAGGCCATTTGCTATCTGATCAATCAAAGGCCTTAAAATATGCAGCCAAATTGACTTGTCCAAGTGACATTATTATCAACATGACCTGATTTAGACAATAAGATTCTGGCTTTAAGACAGATACTATGATGAAATGAAATTTATAGTTTTGGGAGGGTGTCAATGTGGGTTGCATGCATGTGAAACATGACTCACTGAGGGTAGTGGTTTCCCTCTGAAAACATTGCTGTCATGATCCCTCATCTTTTGTTTCTCATGTGTGAGCCCTTGTCTTGAGAGTGTACAGGACCTAGGATTTCCTTCTGAAAATTATACTATACAAGAGTGACCATGTAAGCAATGTTATATGTGTGATCACAAGATATTGTTTCATATAGTTATAGTATCCATATAGCTGGAGTTTAATATTCTCAATCGCTTCATAGAATAAGCTGTCAATCATGTATGTATGTATGTATATATCTCTTGCTCTATCTATCTATCTATCTATCTATCTATCTATCTATCTATCTATCTATCTATCCATCTACCTACTTTCTATCATCTATGTTTCCATCTCTTTTTCTTTATCTATTGAGTGGTTGAATTGTTTCTTTGGCTAAGTACCAAGTGAGGCAGGCAAACATAAGGAGTAGATAAGTGACACGAGTAGCCATGAATGAAGTCCTCTCTGATCAAGCTACATGCCACAGTGCAAACTGTTAGCAATCTAGAAGCCCCAGGTACACTGAGTTCCACCTGGTCAAGCATTAAACAGTGGAAATGAACTGCTTTCCATAGCAAGCTCTTAATAATACTCATTTCTATTTAAGGGTGTCTTTGAACACAGTCTGTGAACTACAGGCAGTGCAATGATATCATTGTTTTTAAGCTGGTACATGTGTATTTGCAAAGAGAATATTTAGGAAGAAGTGCCTATTTAACGTCCTATCCTTATACAAATTGTAATGTGCACTAAGGGCAGGGACAGGCACAATAGAAAAAAAATTATATAACTTAATTAATCAGTTAAAACAGAGAACTCCCTCACTATGTTATTTAGCAAGAAAATTCCTCATTCTACTGAAACTCAAAAGGAAGGCCTACTTGCCTCTTCCTCATGAGACACACTGCCAGTCTTGACAGCATATTTGTTTCTAATCTGAACTATGACTTTCCTTTAAATAAAGTATTCTTAGCTTTTTGCAGATTTATATACACCTTTATTTCATGCTTTCCAAAGATGCCAAGATCCCAGAAAGATCCAGATACTGACCACTGGTAGCACAAAAAACCAAAATGTACATTAAGCACTGGATTATATGTTAGAATAACAACAGTGGGCAAAACATGATGGATAAGCCAAAGTTGATGACAAGTACACAAAATGAAAAAGAATATAAAATCAACATGTTGCACAGTATTGTGATCCACACTGACCTGTAGTAGAATAGTTGCTAGTCATGATGGAAGCATGAGTGTAGTGACTTATAAGCACAACACACGACTCTCCCGTTTCTGAGGGATATGAACAAAGATGGCTTTCTTAGGAGTGCTCTGAAAAGAATGAAGATGATATTGGGGTGGATAATATTTTGGTAGGAAGATAGAATTGAGGCATTCGGGAAGACAGATAGACAGAAGGACAAAAAAAAAGATTGTGAGTAGTTATAATTTCCATTAAGTTGATTCACAGTGTCTTAGTATTGTATGAAAATGTGTAGTGATGGATTACCCAAAAATTTGCATGCTAAAGAACTGCAGTCTTTTCACATTTATCATAATTATTGACAGGACTTTGGAAGATAACTTTACAGGTAACATAGACAAACAATTGGAAAGGTGACAACATTATAAGATGAGAAAAACTACACGTGTTAACAGTCCTGGGAGATGACCACAGAGTCAAGTAAGGAAGAGAAACAGAAGAGCTGCTCCTGAAACAGTCTCTCAGGATTTACCTCTGTGGCAATGGTGGACAGTTGACGATTCATTGACAATTTCTGTTAGGCATTGCTCACTGAGTCTGATAAGCATCTCTGTGGCTTCAAGGTCAGAGAATTTTGGAGAGAGATCAGTATTTCTTCTCCTTTCTTTTGATTCCTGTTTAGAATAGGAACTGGATGGAATTGAGGAGGTACAAGCAAGCTGAGAGACAGTAAGCATGGCTCTTGCCTATTATGGGAAAATTGTGCTGGAAGAAAAAGCTTCAGGTACTGACCGTTAAGGGGTAGTTTGTATTTAAGAAAGACCATTAATTAAATTTAAGTTTTAGCTGTAAAGAGTTTGATAAACCATGGAGAGATTAAAAGGCCTATGTACTTTGAGTAGGGAAGAAGAGGTGATCAAAAGACAGAAAAATTAAGTATTTTACAATATAAATATAGTCCAAATAATAAATTCGACTAAGAACTTACACTTCTAGAATCATATCTAAGAAAATAAAAGCTTATGTCCACGCAGCAACTTGCACAAAAGTTCGCCTATCCACATTATCTATAGTAGCCAGAAATAAATACTCAAGTAGTCATTAAGCAATAGAATGGCAAAATGTGTTGTGTTCTAGAAAAGATTTGAGTAGAACTTAAGAAGACACTATGCAAATTGAAGTTGGGGGTGGAAAAACACACGTAATTCAAATGCATTTATATGACATGTGCCAAAAAGTTGACTCATCGAGACAAACAGTAGATTAGTGGATGTCTGAAGCAGAAGAGGAAGAATTGAAAACACACTTCCCTATTTTAAAGAAGTAATAGTTACCTAGAATTGTGACTATACAGAAATTACCAAAATAGGATCCATCTTAGGGAATGTGAATTATTTTTTAAAGCTATTAGGCATCTTCCTATTTTTTTATTCTTTTTTTATATTTTATTAATTTCTTCATATTACATCTCAATTGTTATCCCATCCCTTGTATGCTCCCATTCCTCCCTCCCTCCTGATTTCCCCCTACTCACCTCCCCTATGATGGTGACTGATGGGACTTCCTCCCCCTGTATATGCTCATAGGGTATCAAGTCTCTTCTTGGTAGCCTGCTATCCTTCCTCTGAGTGCCACCAGGCCTCCCCATCAGGTGGACATGGTCAAATATGGGGCACCAGAGTTCATGTGAAAGTCAAACCCCACTCTCCACTCAACTGTGGAGAATTTCTTGTCCATGGCTGGATCTGGGTAGGGGTTCGAAGTTTATTGTACGTATCGTCCTTGGCTGCTGCCATAGTTTGAGTTGGACCCCTGTGCCCAAATCTGCCTATCATAATGTTCTGCTTATAGGTTTCTAGGACCCTCTGGATCCTTCTATTTCCCCATTCTCCCATGCTTCTCTCACCTAAAGAAAGTCCCAATAGGATGTCCTCCCCTCTGACCCACTTTTCTGGTAAGTGAAGACTTTTATAGCGGCCTTTTTCATAATAGCCAGAACATGGAAACAGCCTAAGTGTCCCTCAGTAGAAGAATGGATAAAGAAACTGTGATACATTTACACTATGGAATACTACTCAGCTATTAAAAACAAGAAATTCCTGAAATTTGTCGACAAATGGATTGAACTAGAAATGATCTTAATGAGTGAGTTAACCAAGAAGCAGAAAGTCAAATGGTATATACTCACTTATATCTGGACACTAGCCCAAGGCGCATCTTCCTAATTTTTTAAAAAATATCCACGATGATAAAAATTCTGAGAATTTTCAGAAATTCTTGTTACCCTGAGTGAATGGAAGCAATATATATTATTCTTTGCTAAATGGGAGTGGTGGTAAGCCTGCGAATGAAGCAAATGAGCTGTGGTTTCCAGTAGTCCCATAAACTGGCATCCTCTGCTCCTCTTGGAATTATGGTAGCCCAGTGATTGTGAGTTCCATACCTACATTTCTATCTATGAAAAAAAAAAGACAGAGTTGAGTATCTCTGGCAAATCACAGCTAGTGGCACATTTGGGTTTCTCAATACATATCTGCTCACACATTGAAATAGACTAAAGAGGAAAATGAGAAATCAATGCAAATATACTCTCTCTACTGACTTGTGGCTTGCTTGTGCTGCCATCACTCTCTGCTGGATGGCTTCATCCCCCCTCCACCGGGTGTGGGAATGTGGCTTATGATGGGAAAAGACTTCAGAGGCCTAAAAGTGAATGTTTGCAACAACCACATGGCAGGACATACCTGACTAGACTTTAGGATAGGCTGAATCCCCATCAAAGCTCTTTCTGTGTTTCTGAGATTTCTTTCTTGCTTTTGTATCTTAGCTAATTCAGAAACTGTCCTAAATGTTTGCATAAAGGCAGGGCTCAATTACAAATCCTTGAAGAGGCAGTAGTTGTGAGATTAACATTTCTGGTATGCCTCCATGGCGTATGAAGAGAAGTGTGGCCTAAATCTAATTTCAATTAAATAAAAAAGACTGTGGTGCCGAATTAGTATTCTCTAGGACGTTGACTGTATCATTTCTTCACATGTTGTGGGAGTTATCATATAGATAAACCCAAAATAGGACAATGAAAGAATTTTTATAAACTCATTTTCTGTCTTTAATGAGTGGTAGGATTTCATAGCATTAGAACTTTCAAAAACAGTTTTCTTTCTTGCTTAAAAATATTCGGAGAGTTGAAAATCCTTCTGCATTTCAGATCTTCTTATGGCTGCATTGATCGGTCCTCTAGGAAACACAGCTGTAGCAGTAATCCTGCTCCGGCATCTTTGCACGCAGGAGGGAAGGCGGGAGATAATAAGCATTGCCACAGGGAGTCTATATTTAATCTACAACTGGCTTATCCAAGTGTCTTATTGCTTCCCGAGGGTCCTGCCACATGCACCATTGTGAGGGGGGAAAAAAAAGAGGATAGAGGAGAAAGGAAGAAAAAGTTCACCCAAGGTTGGTCTTCAAGTAATTAATTCACTTCAGAATTGGCACAGAAATTTACACTTTGCTATTCATACCAACTCTGAGAAAACTGCCTTCCTTATTCCTCTGCAGAAGTCTTTCTGGCTTTGCCCTGTGGCTGCTGTTGGGAGATGGCTGGGCTTTGTGAGGGCAACAAGGATTAAGGCTGCTGGGAGGCACCTGTAGGTGATGTTGCTGGTAGCTCTATGAAAGAACCCCATAAACCCACACTACAGCTTACTATGTACCCGTAATTCATACTACCCTCACAGTGCAGTAATGTATACACTTGAGAAAATCATAAAGTCTACTGTGAAATGAGTAAGGGTATCAATAATTAAAAGTATAAAATAAAATAGGTAAACTTGCAGTACTGTTTCCTTCTTTATATACTGTCTCATTGTTCTAGTTATTAGCTACCTGGTCTGATACCAAACTCACAACACACCGGGGTCCAGGCTAGACAGGTTTTCTAAAATAAAACATCAGTCTAAGTCACCATCAGGGAATCAAGTGACATCTGTTCCTAAATGACAATCGTCATCATCAAACAAAACAAAATTTGCCTACTATCTGTGATATAGTGACATAATATGTCTTACTCTCAGATGCCTCCCTTACAAATTTTTTGACTTTTAAGTAATTATGAGTGTATAATGACAATGTCTATAAAAAACATTTGTACGAAATTTCACTAAAATCTTATAGCTTTGCATTAAAACTATAGAATCGCATTTCAAAAAAAGACAGCAGGGTATTTGCCTTAATAATGGAAGTTCTCTCTTCAGAGTGTTGGCCCCTCCATCTACACTGCCCAGTATTGGCTTTTTTTCTGTCTAAACTGTATGTATGGTGTTGACTTATTCTGTCTACATTGTATAGCCTTGACTCCTTCTTTCTGTTGGCTCCTTCTTTCTACTTTATACAGTAGTGGGCCTTCTGTCTATACTACCTGGTGTTGACCCTTCTATCCACAATGTATAATGTTGGTCTCTTCTATTTGCTCTGTGTGGTGTGGACACTTCCATCTACTTTATGAAGTGTTGGCCATTCTATCTACATGGCTTAGAGTTGACTTTCTGTGTACACTTGGAAGTATTCATTCCTTCCTTCTAGACTACTACTACACAGTGTTGACCCTTACATTTGCATTGTTTATCTATCCATTTGGGGCTTTGTTTTTGGTCACACATCTCTTACTGTGTTCTCTAAATTTGTTATTGCTATTGCTGTTGTTGTTGTTGTTATTAGTAGTATTAGTATTAGTATTAGTATTATTGGTTCTTTTTGAGACGGCATGTCTCTATATTGCCCTGGCTGTCCTGGAACTCACTTTATAGATCAGGCTGGCCTTGAAGTCAGATATGCACCTGCCTCTGCCTCCTAAGTTGTGGGATTAAAGGCATATGTCACCATGCCCAGCTCTCATGTTTTTTATTCTCCACAAATGTTGAACATTGCATAAGTTCCAATAAAAATTTCTACTTTTTCATTATATATTTAAAAAAAATTTAGATTATCAAATGCATTCTCATGGATATAACCACTATCCAGTTAAGGTCACACATGTGGCCTTGAGTTTGTAGCCAAGGTTTCTAATGAATATTACCACTGGCCAGTCTTGGTCATATATGTGATCTTAGATCTGAGGACAAGCTGTGTAATATTTATTAATACAGATCATAGTCATAGTCACGTATGTGGTCTTGGATCTGAATCTAATCTTTCTACTTATTGTTGAACATTTTCTTTTCTTGCCGTATAATGTAATTTACTGTGGTCTACTTCTTATTGATTCATAGATATTCTCTACTTTCTCTTTTTAATAATGAGCACATACTCATGATTATATAATTATTTAATAACAATATAAAATAATTAACTAATCTCTGGCTGCTGGCAACTTTCTTATCTGCTTTTACACACCAAAGCAAATTCCATTTTTGCTTGCTCATAAGTTTCTAAACTTGTATTCTGCTGATTGTAGAATTTGGTGAAGTGGAGAATTGGGGGAGTAGGCAAGGCAACGTTGATTTATATTGTAGAGGGCAGGCTTGCTCTTGGGAAAGGAAATGAAATTTATTGTCACTGAGAACAAGGGAGGCATATTTCAAGGCTGGCTTTTCATTTAGGGATAGAGTATGGAGTAATTTGGAGTTGGATGAAAGAGACTTAGGAGTATCTGTCCTAAGTGGGAACAATTGGGAAGGAGACTAGGTGAGTCAGCATTTCTTGAGGCTGAATTCACTTAGCTGTTTAATGTCTTTCTTTACCAGTCAGCTATGAAGTTCCACAGATGGAGACACAATGCCAATCTTCTTTAATGCAGTCTTTCCTGCGCTAACAGTAGTCCTGAGAAATCATAATTGCTGGACAAAGACATCTTCATTAGTGATTTACTATAATTGTGATTGTTTTTCTGTGAATTAATGAGCTCTAAATATGAACTTCCGTATCCAGCGTGAGAATGGCTGCATAGATGAATGAGACCTAGAGTCCAGGTGCCTTAAAAAGAGATTATAAACATGTTATTGAACTAGGTTTCAGTTAAGGCTTTTTAGAACTACATTATTTTTCAAACCTTAAGAACTCACTGACTTTTAAGAATTTACTAAGTTTTGCTTAGGTGGTCAAAACTTCTTACAAAGAGCAAAAGAAGAGACTAGCTAGATAGAAAATAATTGATCAGAATAAAAATTTTAACGCACTCTAGAGAAAACAAATTTTGGGTACTAATGTAATTGCTTCCCCTTATTTCAACCTAGCACCTTGCATGTGAACTACAGCCTAGAGTGAGTCATTTATATTAAGACATGAAGTACGTGGGGTAGGTACTAATGAGATCATTTTAATCACATGACAGACTTCTTGAATTCCATCAAAATATCTTCATTTAGTCAAGGTTCTCTAGAAAAAAATAAATGCTAGAATGAATGAATACATATCAGACTTATTAAAGTGTTTTATAGGCTGTGGTTTAAGTAGGAACAACAGTGACTATGTGTGAGGAAAGGCCAAGGATCCGAGGGTCCTGTGGTTGTTTAGTCCACTAGACTGGGTGACTGAGCCATCACAATCTTTTGCCGGAGTTGTATGGAGGTCCTAGAGAGCTGCCAACTTCAAGGCCACTTTGGAATCCTGAAAAAGGTAAGCTTTAACACCTGTAGAGGCGTGGCTAAGGATAGATGAACTTGCACACGAGAGTGAGGACAAGAAGAAAGAAAGCATAACTTCCCTCTTCCATGTATTTTTTTTTTTTTAATGTGAGCTGCTACCAGAAGGTATAAGCCAAATTTAGGGTAGATCTTTTGTCATCAAGTGCTTTGGGTTTCAGTTCATCTCCTAGCTCAGATAATCCAACCAAAACACATCTCTCCCTGGTGCACTAAGCTGCTTATATTTTAGTTACTTCCAGTTGTAGTCAAATTGAAAACCAAGACTGACATCTCAAGTCTCATTAAGACTCATTTGTGTGAGTGTATGAGTGTGTGTGTGTGTGTGTGTGTGTGTGTGTGTGTGTGTGTGTGTGTGTGTGTGTGTGTGTTTGGAACACTTCTATGAAATGGGACCCCAAAGGGACAGTGAAGGGTCAGTTAACAGTTTACAGTTTAGTGGAATTAATATCCACATCAAATGATCTCTGTGGCAGTGCTCCAGCTCTCCCATTGATGTGGAAGAGTGTGGAATTATTTTCATGAACATATAGTGGTGATCTAGACCCTAAATAATGACCAGAGGTTAGGATTTTGCAGTAGTAAGCATGAGGTTATAAGACAGAGTGGTATAAATGTTGATTTCTTACAGTAATCCTAGTTTTTCCTTGCCTGACTGGACAAATGAAACTAAACTGAACAAGACCTGTCTGTTGAGTAATTCCAATAGGTCACACAGAGGCAGAGGCACCACCAACCATTCTATTAGGCCAAGTGGAAGAGCTTACTGAGCAGCTACAGTGCACTATCTGAAAAGTCCTCACAAAATAGCATTCCTTAAGATCAGAATTAATTTAACCTCAAATATAAACACACACACACACACACACACACACACACACACACAAATAAAAATGCACTACTTTCATCTCTTTCAGGAAAATATCACACAGGAACCTCAACGGATCTCACTGATCAACAAACAGAGAAGTTAGCTCAGTCAAAACAGATTAAATAAATTCCAGAAGAATTTGACAAAACTAATGCATTCTTTATTTTAAATTTAAAATATATAGTAAATATTATTACACATGCAAAGAAGTAACTTAGCCAGGAGAAAAACCAATCTAAAGAGTAATACAAAATTGTAGACATGTTCCAATTAGGAAAAACAAAATTTAAAATTACACGTTGTAAATTGCTGAAACTTAAAAAACAAAACAAAACAAAATATCATCATAAAGTAGAAATGAAGCACAAAGCATCATCAGTAGTAAAAGTGTAAAATTAGTTGTAAATTTTATTTTATTTTAAATATTTTGAGTTCGATTTTGAGATTATATATAATTACATTTTTCCTTTTCTGTTTTCCCTCCAAATCTCCTATATATCACTCCTTGTCCTCTTTCAAATTCCTGCCCCCCTTTCCATTTATTTTTATTGTATGATGTGTATATGAATAAACATATATGTTCCTAAGCATAACCTGCTCAGTCTATATAATGTTACTTGTATATAAATATGTTTTCAGTGCTTTTGGGCATTGGATAATCAGTTGGTGTCCTCTTCCATAGGGAAAACTATCTCTAGCCCTCCCAGCATTCCTCAGTTGCCTATAGTTCCTCATGGGCTTATCCCTGTCAATTTTGGAATGCTGATTGGTTTAGCCTTTGTTCAGCTCACATTTGGGCAGTGATACAGGCAAGACTTCATAGATGTAGCTTCTGTCATCCCAAGTAGACACTGTCTCATAGTAAATTCCATGACTCATTGGCTCTTATAAATGTTATACCACCTCTTCCACAAGGTTCCCTGAGTCTTAAGTGCCACAGTGTTTTGTAGATGTATATTCCTAGGGACTAGGCTCAATAACTCTGTATCTTGATCGGTTGTAGTTTCCTGTAGTGGTTTATATCTGTTGCCAAGAGAAGGGTTCTTAATTAGGGTGAGGACTTCAATCATTGTGAGTATAAGGACAAATATGTAGAATGTTGATAGAAATTTTGCTGTCTTGGCAAATTAGTGGTTGTGCTTGTGGATTCTTCTTCAATAACTGTAACTTTACTAGCACAGAGTACTCAGCTAGGGTACCAGTACCAGCATAGTTTCCTTCTTACCAAGTGGGTCTTTAGCCCTTAAAGAACGTTTGGTTACCCTCAAGGTGTGCTTGCCCCTATTGTACCTTCTGGATTACTATGCTATGCTAGTTGTTGATGGAGTTGAAAGGCATCATAGCTGGGAAGGACCATTGGTTGTCTCCCTCTTTTGGAAGCTGACACAGTACATTCTGATACCATGAAAGCTAGTCCTAAGTGAGGGGACATTTAGCTCACATCCAGATCAGGGGTCTTTAGGCCCTTTTTCTAGGGTAGATTGTATGTTCAGCGATGAAGACTTACCTCCCACCTGTTTGGGGGTATGTAGCCCAGACTGTCCTTGAAATCACTGTGTAGCTGAGCCTGGCCCCTTGCCTCTAATTGCTCAGCACTAGGTTTACAGGTGTGCACCTATGAGCAGCTAAAGCTGCAACATTTATATAAAGATTTGACAAGTTAAAAGGCATGAGTGTTGTAAAAGAAACATTTTCATAACAGCTAACACCGCATACTACTTCCAGACAGGTAGTTCTTATATATATATAATTTTTAGGTATTATAAGACAGATCAACATTAATGGCAATGTGCGTAATAGTAAACATAAAACCAACACACAGAAATTCAGAGATTTTAATTAAAATTTAAAAATCAGGACATTTTAAATCGTCATATTGTGTTTTAACCTCTTCACCAATATGTTATAAAATGATTTGGAAAAATAAATCAATGAAGACATTGATGAGGCCTGAGGATGTAGCTCAGTGTTAGAGTGTTTGCCTAGCATTCTCAGTACTGTGGGTTTGATCTCCCATACCAAACGAAGTTGTGAACAGGACAAATAAGTTATCATTTATCTAAACACTATAAAGATAATCAAACAAATAATATCTGTTGAAAATGCATGAAAGAACAGCACTGATTGTATTTTTGCTGTTAGTGAACATTTGTCAAGACACACCCAGTACTGCACATCCAAACATCTACTAATATAATCAGATGAGTGAAATTTAAATGTGGACTACAAGACACCAAAAGAATATCAAAATAAGAAAATCAGAAATGAAAAGGGGGCATAACAACAGACACCAAGGAAATCCAAAGAATCATTAGGTTGTGCTTTAAAAACCTATACTCTACAAAATTGGAAAATCTTAAAGAAATGGATAATTTTCTTCATAGGTAACACCAAAGTTGAATCAAGATTAAACAGCCAATTTAAATAGACCCAAGGAAATAGCAGTAGCCATTAAAAGCTTTTCAACAACAACAACAAAAATGCCAAGGGCCAGATAGTTTTAGTACATAATTCTACCAGACTTTTAAAGAAGAGTTAACCTCAACACTCCTCAAATTATTCCACAGAAGAGAAACAGAAGAAACATCTCCAAATTCATTTTACGAGGCCACAGTTACCCTGATATCCAAACCACTGATTCACCAAACTAAGAGAATTTCAGTTCAATTTCCCTCATGAACATGAATGCAAAAATACTCAATAACAAAATCCAATAACACATCTGGAATATCATTCGCCATGGTCAAGTGGGGTTTATCCTACAAATGCAGGGATGGCTCAACCTATGAAAGTCATTAAATGTAATCCACATTATAAACAAACTGAAAGAAAACCAAGCAAACATAAAACACAATCATCTCCTTAGATGCTGAAAGGGCCTTTGACAAAATCCAAGACACCTTCATGATAAAAGTCTTGGAGGGATTAGGGATACAAGGGACATACATACCTAAAAAGTCAATTTACAGCAAGACAATAAGCAACATCAAATTAAATAAAGAGACATTCAAAACAACTGCACTAAAATCAGGAACAATAAAAGGTTGTCCATTCTCTCCATATACATTAAACATAGTAATTGAAATTCTAGCTGGAGCAATAAGACAACTGGAGGAGATTAAGGTAATACAAATTGGAACGGAAGAGGTCAAAATATGATTATTTGTAGCTTATATAATATACATAAGCAATCCCTGAATCTATATTAGCTAACTCCTACAGCTATAAATACCTTTAGTAAAGAGGATGGATATAAGATTAACTAAAAATAAAATCAGTAGTTATCTTATACACAAACAACAATTGGTATAAAGAAGAAATCAGGGACACAACACCCTCACAATAGTCACAAAGGGGTGGCTCCAGCCAGGCAAGTGAGAGACTTGTACAACCAAGTCTTGCACAGATTTGGAGCCTGGAGACCTTGCCTACTCCTGTGGCATCTGGAGACCTGTTATCCTATTCAAATCAGGAACATTATCTTTGAAATCCAGTCACAGTGGCAATCCATGCCCCACCCGCACTGCTGCAGCTGGCAAGACAGATCTGCTGAGGCTGGAGGCCTTGACCATTTCTACTCTGGAGGATCTGCACATAGAACTCATCCCAGTGATGTCTAAGGAGGGATTCACTGACAAATACACAAATATACTGATGGTCATGGTGCCTTCCTGGCTTTTCCTATGCCTTTCTGTAGGAGTTCTGATAAAGAACCACCACCTGAAACTACTGAAGAAGGTACTTGGCTGGATGCATTGGCTACATAGAAGATTTGTCCACAGATGCAAATTCAGAAAGCTAGATTTGAGGAATGCACATGACTTCTGGAGCAAATGGGCTGGATCCCACGAAAGTGTCTGCTCACCTTAGGTCATAACACCGAAGCGGCCAGTAGAGTCCTGTCCTGACTCTGGGGTGAAGTATTATTTGAAGGTGCTAACTGACCTCAAACTTCTAAGTGGCAAGCAGGGTAACTGCCAAAGCCTTGCTGCAGTGGTCCCATCAACAAAAAGGTTCCACTCATCTGTGTTGTAGAGAGCTGCAGATTTGGTACCCTAAGCTCATAGAAATCTTCAAATGTATAGATTTGGACTGTATACAGGAGCTAGATCTGAGTTGTTTGTCTATAGAACATTAGGATCCTCTTGAACTTTACCTGGTGCTGATGAAACAGTGTTCCCACACTCAAGCTTGATGCCACCAAACAACCTCACTATGGCTGACTCTAAAGATCATAGGGGAGAGAATAAGCAGGTTGATTTCTCAATTACCTAAACTCCACTGTCTCCAGGATCTCAACTTAAATAATTTCTCCTTTCTACAAGGCCATGTGACAGAACTGCTTAAGTGCCTGAAGAAGGCCTTGGAGATATTGTCCATCACTTACTGCTGTCTCTCACAGTCAGACTTGGTTTACCTACCCTATTACCTGAAATGTCTGTGGGCTAAAACATCTAAACCTGAGTGCTACATATTTAAGTTGTTTATTTGTTAAACCTCTTCGGGTACTCTTTGAGGAGTTAGAAATAACCCTGCATACCCTGAAAATGGAGTTGTGTTGGATGGAGGACTCTCACATCAGTGTCCTCCGACCTGACCTGAGCCAATGCTCCTAGCTCACCAAGGTCAATTTCTATGATAATAAACTTTCTCTGCCTGTCCTGAATCAACCCCTGCACTATATATCCAGGCTGATCCATATAACCCAGAAATAGTACCTTGCCCCTCTGGAGTAACATACTGACAAGGTTAAACTATTATTGGACAGATTTGACCAATTTTGTCCCGAGATCCTGGATATATTAAGGGACAAAAAGCAGTCCAAAGAAAGTCCTTTTCAATAGAAACCAATTTGATTACTCTATGTTTTGTCTGGTACTTGGAGACCCAAGGTTGCCCCTTTCTAGCCTCAAATGGGGAAAGGTTGATGCTGGAATTGAGAAATGGAAGTCTAGTATTGGAAATTAATGAAATACCGAGTGAAGACCAGGTAACGTAGCGCATGCCTTTAATCCCATTACTCAGAGAGGCAGAGGCAGGTGTAGCTCTGGGAGTTAGAGGCCAACCTGTTTGTTCTACAGAGCAAGTCTAGGATAGCCAAGGCTACACAAAGAAACCCTGTCTCATAAAACCAAAAAGAAAGAGAAAGGAAAAAAGGAAGGAAGGAAGGAAAGGAAAAGAAAAGTAATCCTGAGTGCTTGAGTGAATGTTCACTGCTGACATGAGCTTGGGTATGCCAAGCACCTCAAGGCTTGAGACACACTGGAAAAGCAGGGTCCTTCACTGATCTGGTGAATTGATACTGCCTCTGTGAAGAAAGTTTCAACCACTCTTTCCTTCTTTAGGATTAGTGAAGCTTGTGTCTGTTCCCCACAGAAATCCCCTACCATGGTACGGCAGCCTCCTCTTTAGATTGCATACAATAAATGTGTTGAGTTTCTGGGTTGCAGGATTGTATCTATCAGAGCACACATCCCACTCACTACCAGCATTTATTTCTGAAAAACAAAACAAAACAAAACATAGCAAACATGAAGTCTTTGAAGAAAGAAATTGAAGAAGCTTTCAGAATATAGAAAGTGCTCCCATGCTCATGGATTGTTGGAATTAACCTGGTAAATATGGCTACCTTACTAGAAGCAATGTATAGAATCAACCAATCCCTATAAAAATTTAAACACAATTCTTTACATACCTTGAGAGAACAATACTCAACTTTATATGGAAAATAAGAAAAGGATAGCCAGAAAATATCCTCTATAAAAAATCCTCAACAGCTGGAGGTATCATCATGCACAATTTTGAATTGTATTACAGGGCTATAGTAATAAAACTCCCATGATATTGGCATAAAAGTAGGCAGTTTGATCAATGGAATTGAATTGAAGAACCAAACATATATCCACACACTAATGGCCATATGATTTTGATGAAGAAGTCAAAAATGCACAATGGAAAAAAGAAAGCCTCATCAACAAATGAGATGCTGTAACTGGATGCCTGCACATAGAAGAATGCACATTGATACATATTTATTTCCTTGTACAAAACTCACACCCATGTGGGTCAAAGACTTCAACATAAAGCCAGATACACTGAACCTAATAGAACAGAAGATGAGGAATAGCCTTGAGCACATTGACACACAAGACAACTTCCTGATCAGAAAACCAATAGCATAGGCACTAAGAACAACAATCAATAAATAGGATCTAATGAAATGGAAAAGCATCTGTAAGACAAAGAACACTGTCAATAGAACAAATCAGAATCTTACAGAGAAAAGATTTTCACCAACTTCACACCTGATAGAGGGCTAATATTCAAAGCATATAAGGAACTCAAGAAGGTAGGCATCAATTAAACAAAATAATCCAATTTAAAAGTGAGGTACTGATCTAAACAGAATTCACAAAAAAGGAAGCTCAAATGGCTAAGAAATATTTGAAGTAATGTTCACAATCCTTAGTAATCAGGAATATGCAAATCAAACTTCCTTGAGGTGCCATCTTACACCTGTTAGAGTAGCTAAGATAAAAAATGCAAGTGACACCTCATGCTGCTGACAATATGGAGCAAGGCAAACACTCCCCCATTGCTGGTAGGAATGCAAACTCATACAGCCTCTATGGAAATTAACATGGTGGTTACTCAAAAAGATGGGAATCAATCTAACTCAAGATGCAGCTATACCTCTCTTGGGCATATACGCAAAGGATGCTTCATTCACAAAGACAGTTGCTCAACCATGTTCATAGCGGCTTTATTCATAATAACCAAAAACTGGAAACAACTTAGATGCCCCTCAACTGAAGACTAGATAAAGAAAACATGGGGCATATACACAATGAAAGATTATTCATCTGTTAAAAACAATGAAATCATGAAATTTGCAGGCAAATGGATGGAAGTAGAAAAGATCATCCTGAGTGAAGTAACCTCGACCCAAAAAGACATAGCATATACTTCTTATAAGGGGACATTATCTTTTAAGGTTAATCATTCTACCATCCGCAAACTCAGAGGCTAATTAATGAGGAGGGCTCAAAGAGGGACCCATGGGTCTCCCTGGGAAGATAAAATAGAATAGATTTTGTGGGTGCAATCTGGACATGTGGGGATGAGAACAAGAGGCATCAGGCATTGGTAGGGTGTGGTGGGAGAGACAGAGGGAGGGAGAACTTGGAGAGGGGATTGGAATTGAGAGCCATTTGAGAGAGTTAATGTGGAAACCTAGTGAAGTGAATACTCCCTGGAATGTATGAGAGTGATCCTAGTGAAGTCTCCTAGTAACTGGGGGTACAGAACCCTAACTTCCCATCATCTATAATTAGGCAAGGATCCCAGCAGTGGAACTAGAACATGCACACAAAACCTTCTACATTCAATCTGTCCTACCTGCCAGCTGTACAGGTAGTGGCATGGAACTTATGGGAATAGCTGACCAGTGATTGGTCCAATCTGAAGCCCATGCCATGAGAGAAAGCCCACTCCTCTCCTGACACTTCCTACATGTAAGGAACTGGAGGCAGGACAGCCCAGAGACCCAGGATAAAAACAACCATGACTGGCAAAAAAAAAAAAAAAAAAAAAAAAAAAGTCAATGAAATGATTCCTGAGATATTCTTCAGTACTCATAGATAGATCAATGCTTAGCCCAGTTGTCAGCAAAAGGGTATCATCTAGCAACTGAGTGGAGAAGATGCAGAGACCCACACCCAAACACTAGACAGAGACTGGAGAACTGACAGAAGAAGCAGGAAAGGGTTGTAGGGGCCAGATGGGTAGAGGACACCACAAGAATGTGGCCCACAGAATCCACTAAGTGGGTTTTATATGGTCTCACAGAGACTGAAGGGACAAACACAGACCTTATATGCCTATATGGGTTTGCATGACTCAACTGTTGTGTAGCTTGGTATTTGTGTTGGATTCCCAACAGTGAGAGTGGGGCATGTTTTGACTCTTTTGATTGTACTTGGGACCGTTTCATCCTACTGATCTGAGGCTTTGTGCTGAGTCCTATTGTGATTTGTGAAGCCATGTTCAATTGATATCCCTGGGAGACTGCTCCCTTTCCCCACCCCTATTTTTAGGGAATCAGAAGAGGGATGCCTCTGGAGGAAAGGGCAGGTAGGGAGAGCAACTTGGAAAAGTGGAGGGAGGGGAAGCTGCAGTTAGCATGTAATTTGTGAGAGAAGAATAAAAGAAAATGAAAAAAAGAGCAGAGTTAGCAATGAACAAATATCAGTCTTTATTGCTTTTTTCAAGCAGAGCTGTCTGTGGTCATCATGGAAGCTGAGATTTTCCTGACTGATTTTGTTTAAGATATACCTCTATTTTACTTGTGTTTTATGGAGTGGGAGGATATTGGGGGTGAGTGTTTACGAATGAACACAGGTATCAATAGAGGTCAGAATCCCCTGGTGGTGGAGTAACAGGTAGTGATATATATGGGCATTATTTCTGGGAACTAAAATTTTGGTCTCTGAAAGACCACCCTCAAGCTAATCCTCCATCAATAGTCTTTGTTGATATGGGTTTATTTTTTGTTTTTATTTCCCCCTCTGGAAATGTGTTCTGTGTTCTTTTCTCTATCTGATTTGCTCTCTTAAGGATAACCTAACTTAAACAGTAAGAATGCTTTTTTTCTTTCCTTTAGTTAAGTTCTGTCTGTGTCCAGCTCTATGTATTTTTTGCTTATAAGTAAATATATATGTGTATACATACATACACACATATATACATACATACATATATACATATATACATATTCTGTTATTTGAATGCTGTGTGTATAGAAATGGAACCCTAGAACTGAGTTTTTTTTTGTCACACTGAAAACATATTTACTTCTGTTCTTGTTTCTAGAACTGTAGACTTTAACTCTCATAATCTCCATTCCTATGGAAATATGACTTTTTCCCTCTATGACTTTAAGGATGTATGATGTTTTCCATATTTTCTGATATGTATGAGGTACTAATGTTTATCTTAACCTGTTTGTATTTTTAGGGTTTCTTGAATATTTAGATTTGGGCTTTGACTTCTAGAAAGCCCTGAGATGCTACTTTTTCAAAGATTGCTGTCCTCTTATTTTTTTCCTCCCTTTAGACATTAGACAGCTGTTAGTTCTTCTCCACCTAGGCTGGAATTTTATGTCATAATTCATACTTGAGGGTTCTTTAGGTTAACCATTTTTTTAGTTAATTTCGTCTTTATTCCTAATCTCAGTTAAATTTCTTATAAAGCTTATTATATGGTCTTTATTTCCTAAGTTCTGCTTTCATTTAATTTACACAATTTTGGAGAAGTTTTTTTGTTATCTATGGATTCTCTACTTTATATTTTTGATGCACATTTCAAATACAGTGCATACTGTCTTAACTTAATGTTGCTTCTGGTGAATATGCATTTCTTGTATTCTCGAGAGAAATGCACTCCATTCCTTTGTAACAGATTTTTTTTTTGTTTGTTTGCTCTTGGCAGGTGCATGGGTAGCCCATTGGCCTGGCATCCATCCCTTCAGCAGAACTTACCACTGAGGTTGCTAGAATAATCCAGGAGAGGAAAGCCTGTGCTCCTGTGTCAGCTCTATGCACACAGCATTATCAATTACGTATCTGATTTGTCCTGATCATTTCAGGTACATAGCACATGTTCTGCAGCTCATATATGTTCACTGAGTGAGCAACAGAGGCATGCACTTCTGGCCTACCCTGATGTTGAGTGCAAAGCCTTTGTGTTCTATTATTTATTTATTTGTATATCAAAGTACAGTACATCTAGGTCCTCACTTATGGCAGACATTAAGTTCAATCTTCTGTTTCAAAAGCCTCTCCTAGGAATATAGGGCACTAGAACCAGCCTAATTTCCTTCAGATCTCATCTCTTCTGTTTACTAGCTCCATGGCCTGGGGCAAAAGACTTACCTTTTCCTGCTTTAGTCTGTGGAATGTAAGATTGGACGCAAACTATCTATCTCCTACAGTCATACTAAGTGGGATGGTACACGCAAAGCTCATAGACAGCTTGGCACATGGAAGATTAAATTAGTGTTAGATGAACTTACCTAACTCACTCAAGATGATTCCTAGTCCAGCAAGAGAGCTGAAAGATGCATTAAGCAGTTCTAATGAGATGGTTCCAACACTTGATACAACACATCTGCCCTGATAAGGAAAGTCATGCCTTAAACACTTGTGGACAAAAGAAAACCAATACAAAGACAATGCGTCTGAATGGAAGCATCATATGAACAAAAGGAGGTTAATTGTCATTTTGCCAGTCGTTTGTAGCAACTGAAGCAGCTACAGACACACAGTTGGACAGGCAAGCAGACCCTCACTCTTCTGTGTGCCTTAAATAACAAAATAGTAGCTACAATGTATGTCTTCACAAGGTGCCTGGGAAAATTGTTTTCACAACAGTTGTGTGTATATATGTGTATGTGTGCATGCTTGCACATGTATGAATGTATATACATATCTATTTGTCATCTTATATATCTATGGACCTACCTATCCCTTAGTAAACATCTATCATTTATCAATTATACCCACACATATATTTGTAAATATATATGTATATATTACCTATAATCTCTTTATGTATCTACCATCTATCAATATCATCTACCTATCTATATCTTCATATTTATTTACCATCCATCTAATTTCCAATCTATATCTATCTATCTATCTATCTATCTATCTATCTATCTATCTATCTATCTATCTATCCAATCAGAAATTCCCAGAAACAAGCCATACACACTTCTGTTAGAGATACCATACTGCTTATGAAATGGTTAGAGCGCCATAAATACAAACAGTTGGAATGATACCTGTCCAGAGCCAAATTAACTGTTTGGATTCCCTGTAAAGGCATTTATCATGAATCTCTGTGTCTGGCCTAAAATCCTTTTACTTATCAAGTCAAAAATTTGAAGAAGTCCTCATAGCAAAATGCTGGTTTCTCCAACTTGTAAGCTGAGAATATTTCCAGATAGTGCCTGTCTGTAGCAGAAGCTTCTCTGCTTTGCTATAATCTTTCCACTTGTGTAAAAAATAAATCATTATATTCCATCTTCAGTATGAGGTACATTTAGAGCCCATAAATCCCCACAAATAAGCAGGAGGCACTAACACCCTGTCTTCTCCTGTTGGCAACTAGCTCCTGCTTGTCTAGGAGCACAGTTCATGCTGGATTTGGAAAGTAGCATGCAGCCTGCTACTATAAGACCCTGTTTCAGAGGAAAGACCTACAAGCCCTGAGATCTACCGAAGACATTGCAACTGACATGACAGAACAGGGAATTTGAGGAGGGGGCCATAGTAGACACATGGAAGACTATGCTTCTCCAGAGAACACAGTGAGAACTAAAAGAATGATTGTCCTGCTCTCAGGATGCTTGCTCTCTGCCATCTTGTGAAATAACAACCACTGCTTCTCATACTTGTGATTCCTCAATGTGTTCAGTAAATTCCTGCATTTCTTAATTTCGTTCCCTCTAGGACTACAAAATTTCATGCTAATATTTGCAGGTCAAACATGTCACTTGAGACAATAGAATGTGTGTTCCCAGGCCATGGCCACTCACATTTGCTACAGAATAAACTACATCTCCCTCTCTTTGAGATAAGATCTGTGTTTTGTATCAACAATATGATTTAAATATGTAAGAATTTAAATGTCTTTTCCCAAATGAGAACTCTAAGCCATCTGGTATCATGAATATGTCCCTTTCATTCTGGAGACACAGTCCATTTTTGCCTTGCTTTATTATGATGCTTATTAGTGCTTGTGATTCAAGCCTCGAGGTCTGGCCACAGTGCCCTGAATGCTCTCCTAAGCACCTGCCTTTAATCATGGGCAATAAGGTTTGTGTTTGGAATCGAATGACTGTCATCATCTAGCAGAGATGCTCTCTGTCACAGGGACTTAACAACTCATTTGGGAAACACTCTCAGAGACTCTCAGATTCAATATTCTCTCCAAATTCCTGGCTTTTCATTAGCTTTGCCATCCAGGTTCCAAGGCATGTTGTCCAGTGGCAGGACTTTTCCAAAGACATCATGGAAGAACAATGTTTTTTCTTTCTTTTTTAAGTCCATACTTTGCATATGTAAACAGCTAAGCCCACTGTAGTTTCTACGTGGAAAGCTGTTTATAGACAGCTGACATTGAATGTAGACTGGTCAGAGAGGTAAAGTGCACTGGCCATTGGGTACCATGGTAAGCATCATCACACAGTGGTAGCAAATTGCAAACTCTTATTGATCTTCTGTGAGCAGCTCAGTTGGTGCTTTGCTATGTATTTTCTCACTAGTTTTTCTCTGATTTGTTTATTATATTGCTGTGCATGCAAATGGCAGATTTCTGAAGTTCGCATTGCAAGGACCAAATGAGTTAAGTGAAGACTTCATGGTTCTTATGATATGCAAATACCTCCCAAGTGTTCTGAAGCTTTTTCATGTCCCCCACATGACTGTGAGCTTGTCCAGACTATCTTTACAACATTTCTAAAATGTATCATTTCTTCACTTTTCTCATGACTATCATTTTAGGAATTTTTCATCTTCTGTCCTACAACTTGTCAATTTTTTGTAATACTTTTCCAAACATACAAGTGAGTCCCTTGAAATTCATGTTTCTTAGGATATAATATTAGTCATCTCAGTCACTATCCTGGAGTATGGTACTCCTACTCCTAACTCAATTGTGAATAGAGAAAGAAGAAAAACTATAAGAGAGAAAAAGAGGTTCAAGAAGAAATAAGATAAAGAGGACAATGTGAGGAAGTCAAGGAAATTTTTGTCAGAAAAAAAAAAAAAGGAAAGTGGCAGAGGATGCACAGAGTAGGAGGCTAATGGGTAGTCTGCAAAGGTGGATGCATAGGAACATTCTTCTTTCTTATAACATTCTTGCTCAATAGGGCTTGTTTAACAAAATGGAAACTTGTACAGGCGATGATTCAACTTCCCCACTTCTGTGTCTCTCTGCTCATCTTAATATAAGGGTCATTGTCACCGAATCTAAGCACAGAGTGACACAAATAGATCAATTTCAAATTAGTGGGATATGAAAAGCCACCATCCTCTGCATCTCTTCATGCCCATCAAGGGCCATTATTGATTGGCATTTGATGAATTTGTGAGATGGCCTGTGTGTTGTGTGTATGGGTGGGGGGCTGTAGAGGACATATCAATCTAGTACTACTTATGTCATCTGTCATTATAATTAAACACATTTACTGAGACGAAAGCAGTGTTAAGAGGCTTAAATTTTCATAGTTCTGTCAAAATATAGTTACTGTATATTAAGATTGGATATGGTGGCACTCAGAGGAAGGATAGCAGAGGAAGGATAGACTTGATACCCTATGAGCATATACAGGGGGAAGAGGTCCCCCTCAGTCACAGTCATAGGGGAGGGGAGTAGGGGAAAATGGGAGGGAGGAAGGAATGGTAGGATACAAAGGATGGGATAACAATTGAGATATAATATGAAAATATAAATAAATTAATAAACTATGTTTAAAAAAGATTGGATATGGTTTCTTTAATGATTCTAAAGGCTTTCTTACAAAAGAGTAATTTATGCAGATTTAAAATTCAAAATTATGTAACAGTGACTCAGGCTTACAAAGGTCAAGGTGGAAATAAGAATGTAAGCAGTGAAGGAAAGGCAGAACTGAAGATGTTTGAGGAGCCTAGCAACAGTAGTTGCAGAATGTACAGAGCAAAAACCAGAAGCTTAAACAATGAAGACTAGATACATCTTAAATATGTAGCTTCACAGACCATTCATAGAATTCTGCCCCAAATAGCCCCATTCAAAAAAGACTAAGACTAGAGCAGAAAGTCGGTCTCATGTGGAACCATACATTGGCCATCCTCGTCATCTCTACCCTAACTCTCCTCACACTCCTGGGTATGTCTGAGAGGGTTTACTTCTATCAGCATCTCTCTTTTACCTCAGAGAGTTGTTTCAGTGTTCCCAGGCTCACGACAAAAGACGTTGCTACATTCGCACGATGTCTTGTGCCGTGCTAAGGACAGAGACCATGTGGAGTGACTCACTTCTATCAGTGACTCATGATTAGTTTTATGTTTTTGCTAGAAACCATTTTGATTTCAAAATACATGTGAAAATTGGGACTGCGGAGATTGCTTAGCGGTTAAGAGCACCTGCTGTCATTTTAATTTTTACTTTGTTGAGGAAAGTCAAGCATAATGCTTGTGATACACGGGTATATGTGTGTGGGAATACTTAATTTCAGACTCTCTTCCTGTGAAAATGAAAACACAGACACTCTTCAACTTCTGCAACCGAAAGCATCACCTCTTGCTCAGTGGCCGACAATAAAGTAGAGGCAAGTGATTAATGAGAAGTAGAATTTATGGGAGCTGCTTTCAACCTCAAGGGAACAGACATCCAGGAGCTTCATGGAGTTTCTTGGGAGACAAAAGCAGCAGCGAACACATACAACACCGGGCATCTGACCCTAATATGACCCGTCCAGTTATAGTTTGCTTGTTTTATGTTTAAACCTAAAACATGGTTTTCGTTAAATAAATGATTTCTTGCCAACAAAAATAATTAGAAAACTATTGGTCTAGAGATTATGCTTCAGAAATTTAACCACGCATAATAGTGGTATAAGTCACAAAATCAAATGGAGGATTAACTATATAGAAAAATTAAAAGCGCACTATGAAATAACACTAGACAAAAGAGTAAGGGTAAAAAATGCTAAATACATTTTACAAGTGTACAACCAAGGAAAAATTATTACAGAAAAATCAGTCTTCTGACAATGAAAGGAGTCACTTGAAAGCAATTACTTAAAAAATTTGAGACATTAGGCTTACTTAAATTAGTTTAGTAATATCATTCCAGAAAGTTAAATCTGGTACATTGACATAAATGCAAAACATCCTTTAAAAATAGATAATATTACAGAAATGCACACCTGCCTCTTTCCCAATGATGCCACCTCTAATGAAATAATGAAATTTAATTGCATTACTCTGAACTGTGTCACTTAAATTTTAAATAAAAGATATTTAGGACAAGAAAGAGTGTGTTCTGTAGAAAAGAAAATACAAGTTTTAAATGCACTGCAAGTGGCATTATTGTTGCCTATTCTTAGTCTTACAGACAAGTCATCTGGGGTACTCCCAAACTTTAGATTCAAGACATTCCAGCACGAAATAGTGAATCCTTTCTCTTGATTCATGAGCCTGGGCACCTTAGCACTTGCTGTGATGTGAACTAATCTGAAATACATTCTTCCTGTTCACCAAGAAAGTTACCAGGTGCCATGTCACACAGGGCAATAAATAGAGCCCCACACACTGTCTTTAAGCACTTACTTATGCTTCTTGGTTTATGTACACAGGCGCCCCTTTGTCTTGTGGCTGAGGATTACACTATGTAAAATAAATCTTATTTCATGGAGCTCTCTTGAAGAACCAAACTCAGTGATAACACCTTTTCTAAAGCAAAGTGTAAGTCTTAAAATATTTGCTTAATACAACCTGGTAATGAATAAAGAGATAACTCGTTGGTGGTGGTGGTCTTATATCAACCAGGAGCAAAGCAGATGGGAGTCCTTTGTTCATCCTAGCTTGATGATTGGCTTGAGAGCCAGAGCTGTATTATGCACAGTACACGTAAAAATCAAATCAAATCAAATCCAGGCAGTTCAGCCTAGGAAGAGGAAGACAAAGACCTGTGTTTTACTATGCCATGCAGTTTGGCTGGGGGACAGATCCCTCTGCCCCAAGACACATGCAGGCCATTGACACACAGACACATATCTACCACCATCCAGACAGAGCTGCAGACCACCATGCCATACCACGC
Organism: Acomys russatus; assembly: GCF_903995435.1. Classification (NCBI taxonomy): domain Eukaryota; kingdom Metazoa; phylum Chordata; class Mammalia; order Rodentia; family Muridae; genus Acomys; species Acomys russatus. The sequence goes on along the minus strand of NC_067156.1, from coordinate 18,474,407 downwards.
ACAGACCTTTCCTCTTGTGTAAGGTACAAGCAGGCCTTAAGCAATGCTTGCCACCATGCCATCGAGTACAGATGGAGGTTGTCATCCAAGGGCCTGGTGCCGGCATCCTTTAGCAAGAGCCACTGAAATATGCAAGTAATGGTCAACAGATGGGAAAGAAAGAAAAGTAGATTGGCTTGAACATTATGAATAGAGAACTGGAGGCTTGAGGGTGGAGAGGAATAGACTGTTGTAAGTGGCCAGCAATGCCACCTGGGGCTATGGTGAGGTCTGTCCAAGCTGAAGCTGAGAGCCATGTCTGGGCCAATGGCTATGCAGTAGCAAGGATCAGTGGGGATGTCCAATGCTCATCTTACGACTAGAGAACATGGAAACTTCCCCGGTTAGCGTAGCCACCTGGGTCTTGTGAAAGTTCAGGGGTTATGCAAAATGGGCCCTGCCTCTCATGGCTGGAGTGCTCTGGAGAGCTGGCCTCTCCTCTCACCAGCAGCACCAGGTCTTGTGCCTCACCCAGGCAGCGTTGTGGAGCTGTCTCTGGTGGCAGGGCTGTAGGGGAGCAGGCCCAAGGGCATGAGTATAGAGCTGAATTTGGCAGTTGGGAAATATGCCCATGGAGCCATGAATACAGGAAGGCTAACACTGCTCCTCATCTGCTGAAGTACTCAGGAGAGCAGGACTTACACCTCATCTGGACAGCACAATAGGGATGGCTCTAGTCAAGAGAAGACAGGTGAGGTGCCCAGAGGGCGAGTGTATGGAAGAGCTGGCCCTGCCACTTCTCTGTCTTGAGGTGGTCTGAGCACAGGGGTGATGCTCTCCCTCTTCCCTAGCCAGCTGAAGTAGTGGTAGTTAGCAGAGCTGGCCCAGAGGACATGAGAGTAACTAACACTCAGGAGATTTGGCCCTAACCCCTGCTGGCAACACACTGGGCAAGCCATTCCTGAGGATGGGGGGAGGAAAGCTGTTATAACCCCTAACAGGCTGCAACACTAAGAGAAGTGAGCCCCATTCCCTGACTGGGCAGCAAGTGGAGCTGGCTCTCTTGAGGAGTGAGTGCAGGTGCGTCTGCCTGAGGGCATGAGAGCAGGAGAGGGGACACTGCCTCCTGCCAAAGGCAGCATTGGATGTCCTAGCCAGAGCAGTGTTGGAGATCTTGTTCTGGTAGTGAGGATAGGGAGAGATAGTGTGCTGGCCAGATCAGCTACCAGTCATGCCCAGATCCAGGGCTCTGAGTTTGCCTACTCCAAAATCTACATCAACTGTGAATTATTGGAATGCATGAAGGGGCCAGTCCTGCAGACCCAAAGCTGCATAACCTCCATGACATAGGGCAACAACAGGATAGCCAGGACAAGTCCAGGTGAGAATCCAATACTGATGGTGTCACAGAAGCCAGAGACCTTGGACCAGACCAATGACTCATTGCAATGAACATTTGCAAGTGAAGATGCGTGGACAGGGGGATATACTGTGGAACATACTGTGACATGCTACAGCTTCCAAGATGAGATGTTTTCTGTGGTGTGTGTGTGTGTGTGTGTGTGTGTGTGTGTGTTTGCAAAAGCAAAAGGCAGATATGAGGGGATGGAGAAATGAGTCAGACTGAAGTGGATGATATGAAAGTCAAAAAAAGTTAATAAAAAGTTAAAAAAGTATTTGCTTAATTGTATTATTTCATGTTTTTTTTTTTAAATAATCTATTTATTGTCCTGTCTCCAACAGCATTTTAAGTATTTGGCAAATATTTAATGCATAGGAATTAATTGAGTACTACTGGAATTAGATTTCCCCTATATTAAAGTTTTGTCTGTTCAAAAACTGCCATATAATTTCACTTTCATATAATGTCAAATAAATACAGCTAATTTTATTTTTTTAATTTTTATTTTTTTTAGTATTTCCAGTAAACTTTAGTTTCTTTTAAAGATACATGTAAGATAAAATAAAGAATAAAATAATCATATGCTTTCCTTTCTTCCCAAAATTATAATACAATCTCGTATGCAATTTTGATGCAATGATGAACTAAAATGACAGTTTCTATAATTGTTATGCCACCCAGAGGAGAAATTTAATAAATAAAATGAGATCACTTAAGGTTCCTCTTTGTCTACTAAGTAGTATATTAAAGGAGTTAAACTAATGTGTTTTATAACCACAAACCTGATGATGTAGTCATTCATTTGGATATTTATTCAAAACCTACTGTGAATTACAATACAAAGTGTCACCTAGCTATAATCTCCAAAATTAAAGTTAGGAAGGGAGACAGAAAAGGGGCATGCAGAAAATCCAGCTTGGTCTTCATATGGGCGTGGGGAAGAGGGGAAGAGAGAGGGAGGGTAGGGCTGGGAAGAGAGGAGGGAGGGGTCTATGACCAGAATGTGAAGTGATTTTATTTCAATAATAAAAGCATAAAACATAAGTGTAATGAAATAGGTTTTGTGAGTTAAATTAAGATTTCTGGACTGCTTTTTGCAGGACACATTTCTATCATTAGCTTCCGATGATTAAATTTCTTCTTTTAATTTTATTTATTTATTTTTCCCTCATACAATATATCCTAACAGCAAACTCCCCTCCCTTCCTTCCTCCCAGCTCCCTTCACTTCTGCTTTTCTCCAGATCCACTGTTCTTCCATTTCCCTTCAGAAAAGATCAAGTCTCCCAGTGATATCATTAAACTTGGCATAACAAAATGTAATAAGACTAGGTATACATTCTCAAATCTGGCTTGATGAGGCAACCCAGTAGGAGGAAATAGGTTCCATGAACAGGCAAAAGAGTAAGAGACATGCTCACTCCCATTGGTATGGGTCCAACAAACATCCCAAGTAAAAGAACCGTGGCATGTATGTAGAGGACCTGGTGGTTGCCACTTCAGTCTCTGTGAGCCCCTATGAGTCCTGCTTCATTAATCCTGTGGGCCATGTTTTTCTGGTGTCCTTGACCCCTCTGGCTCCTACAGTCCTTCCTTTCTCCTCTTCTGCAAAGTTCCCCAAGCTCCACCTAGTGTTTGGCTGCGGGTCTTTGTATCTGCTCCCATCAGTTTCTGGAGAAAGCCTCCTTGATGAGGACGGGGCTAGGCACCAACCTTATGAGTAAAGGAGTGAGAATATAATTCTTTATGATATATACTTTTTGTCAGTTCTATTTGCTTTTACCTTAGGTCAGTACCTAGCAGGGACCCTTAATAATGGGGGTTATGAAGCCTGAACCAGCCATCTTCTGTAACAAGATTAGACTCTCAGTGGGTGGGACTGAGACACCACCCCAGCCACAGAATCTATGACCTACAACCTGTCCTACTTGCAAAATGAGCTGGGAGAGTGGCAGCTTAGAGCTTGTCAGAGTGGCCAATCAATAAATGGCCTAATCTGAGGCCCACACCGTGAGAGGAAGCACATGCAGGTTGCAATCGAGATGGCTACCATCTAGAAGCTCAGAGACTTAGGGTGGGACTAGTGATTAAGTTTCTAATAATAACAACTTTTAGTGCTACTAAAATAATGTCCTCATTTTATCATTTATTTTTTGAATATTTCGTGAATTTAACAAATAGATCCCTGTAATGAGTTGTTTCAGAAATGGCTTAAACTTACCGCTTAAATATTTTCTTTTTTGTCAAATATATTTTTGATTTTTACATATACATTTTACTATTACCTATATATAAGTATATATAATAAACTACCTACAGCAAGAAGAACCATGAAACAACCAGAAATTGTATAAATGTTACATTCTTAAGTGTTTTGGCTATTTGTGTTTGGCAGCCTTGAAGAAAACATCTTTCCTATCTTGACGTGCCTAAAATTCTGAACGTAAATCAATATCTATCATATCTTCTCACTATCAACTAAAAACATCAATCTAGACCTAAAAACATCATAACCTCTAAACAACTAAGCTTTGTTATGCCCGTTTTGAGTACCTCAAAGAATCTCCAGGACGCAAAACCAGTGTAATGGCACAAAGGATCGTTATTACAACTGGAGCCCGGGCTATGAATGTCACCAGAGCAGTGATACCTGGAGGCAACCCTGAGCTCTGGTTTGCAGGTTTTTTTTTTTTTTTAAATATGTCCTTTTCCCTTCTAGTATTCCCAAAGTAAGGCGCCGCGGAAGGGCAGAGCAGGGGAGTGGTGGGGGGGGGTGTGGTCCCAGCTTGGCAAGTACTTATCAGTAAACATGCATAAGGGGATCTAGTGTCTTAAGGTGATAGGCTACAAAACAGGTGCGGAGGGCACCATGGCTCAAACTTTCTTTTGATCTTTTTTGTATGCCTCCTTGCTGAGGGGAGTGTCTGGTTCTAGTTTCAGTTGAATGCCTTATCCTGTGCTAATTGGCTCTTGATAGGGGAGGAAAGTGATAGTGAGTCAGGGCAGGGACCTTTGATCTGCCTTCCTTATCTCTGTGGGCAGAAAGGAATGTGGTCATGTGACTCTGACTAGGGGAACTTTCTTGTAGCTGTGCTTGAGTCTCCCTGCAGCTGTGTTTTACAACTTGTCACTGTGACCCTAAGATATGGATTTTAATTCTTTGGTCTCACAGCTTAATTGTTAATCTAAACTTATCTGGTCTTCAACCCTATCAGAGACTTGAGAAGGAACGAAATTGATTACTTGATTATGTAGGGAGTGCAGGTTATTAGCTTTCCAAGATGGCAGCATCAATCACACACTGCTTCTGATCAGCAGGACAACTTAAGGCACAGCAAACTGAGATTTACAAAATACCAGTGCTGCTGATTCCCAGGTGAGAAGGATCCCCACTCTGTGGAGCACAGGTGGGTTCCGACCCCTGGCCACCCAGGTAACCCACAGAAAAATCCTGGAGACAGCCCACATTAGCCACCAACTTGAGAAGGACTGTGGGCCATTCGTGCAGTTTTGGGCTCTCACTGTCTACTTCTTGCCAGATCTGGGACAAAGAACAGACAGACAGAGCCGAGTCCTGGCACCCAACACAATCCACATTAGCTGCCATAGGAATAAAGGGTGTGGGGTACCCAAGCACCTTTGAGCTCTGATCTCTCTCAGGCCCCCGTCTGCTTACCAGCCTAGCCCAGGTGGATCACAGAGCAGATAGACAGATCCCTGCCATCTCATAAAGGCCTGTCAAACATCTGAGCAGCTTTGGGTTCCCATCTCTCTCAGTCCTCCTGCCGCTTACCAGCCTGGCCCATCTTTGACACAAAGCATACAGGCAGAGCTGAATCCAGGTGCAGGCCACAATCCACACTATCACATTTTTTACATTCTAGGACTATCTGTTTTTTCTTAGAGAATGTCCTTGTAATGACATCACTGAGTCCTTGAAGTGATGTCACTGGTCCACGTAGTGTTATCATTATATCTCTGAAATGACATGACCATATTCTTCTAGTCATGCATTCCTGCAAAGAGTGGACCTGTGTTTACTCTCTAACTATAGGATACGTAAGAGCACCAAGGACTCTGCCCCACAAACCAGTGACTTGGTATGTGAGGTGTATGTGTATGTGTGTGTCTGTGTATATGTGTCTTGTTTTTCTTTTCTTTAGTTTCTTTTCACCTAAAGCCTATAAGAACCATAAAAGACATCTAGTGGGAAAAATCATGATACAGGGCTTTTTATTTAAAGAGCACTCTGGCTGTAGTGAGTAAAACTGACAGAGAAAGAAGTGATCTTCTTCTGGAAACTCTCCAGCTGTTTTGCTGATTCCACATGAAACTTACACATGGATTTCCCTGGCCTTAATACTCAAACCAGTGCAGTTTCCCTCTCTTGTTGAGTTTTCCTTTGGAATTGTACCACCTTGTGTGATGGTTCTAATGTATTCTAATAACATCCATCCTGATTTCCAAATAAAAATCTTTGAAATGGGAATCTTCTTGGCTGGTGTCATTGACATCAGATTTCCAGCTTAATATATACATATATATACAAGACTGGTTATGTAAAAGATTACAGCACAGATGTTCAAAAGAGAATTAATTTTTTTTCTTTTTCTTTTTTTTTTAATTTTTTATTATTAATTTATTCTTGTTATATCTCAATGGTTATCCCATCCCTTGTGTCCTCCCATTCTTCCCTCCCTCCCCTTTTCCCCTTACTCCCCTCCCCTATGACTGTTCCTGAGGGGGATTTCCTCCTCCTGTATAGGCTCATACGGTATCAAGTCTCTTCTTGGTAACCTGTTGTCCTTCCTCTGAGTGCCACCAGGTCTCCCTCTCCAGGGGACATGGTCAAATATGAGGCACCAGAGTACATGAGAAAGTCATATCACACTCTCCACTCAACTGTGGAGAATGTTCTGTCCATTGGCTAGATCTGGGTAGGGGTTTAAAGTTTACTGCCTGTATTGTCCTTGGCTGGTGCCTTAGTTTGAGCAGGACCCCTGGGCCCAAATCTGCCTATCATAATGTTCAGTTAATTTTTTTTTAATCTTTTACAGACCAACTCTCCCTAATTTGTTTTCTATCAAAGTAAACAGTTATTAAAAACCCTGAAATTGGAATTGCCAATTTATACTCAAACCATGACATTCATTTGTGTTCCCTTCCATGCAAGCAGTACATGACACATGAATCTCAGCATCTCTCTTTAGTTCTCAAATTATTCTTGTTCTTGTTTTTGTTCTTGTTATTGTTCTTCTTGTTCTTCTTGTTCTTGTTCTTCTTCTTGTTCTTCTTGTTCTTGTTCTTGTTCTTCTTCTTCTTCTTCTTCTTCTTCTTCTTCTTCTTCTTCTTCTTCTTCTTCTTCTTCTTCTTCCTGTTTTCAGTGCTTCTGTAGCAGCTCAAGTCCAGCATCCATTTTCCTTCTTAGTCTCAGTGGCATTGAGGTTCCATTTCCACCTTATGGATGTGAATTTATAACCTTCCCGAGCCTTTACCAATTAGATAGAAGGACTGAGGTCAGAAATATTTCTCCAAACTGCTCAGCTATTTTAAGTATCAGAGTTTAAAAGACCTGCTGAACATCTTTGATGGACTCTCTCCTCCCTGGCATCTCTGCCTTTGAGCAGGCTCTCATTGTTGACATATGTATTCTTACTCTATGATGAGAAAACTCTTTTCTCCATCATAAAGCATAGGTAAGTTGCCATGGAATTATATATAACAGTTGCATATGACATTACAGAATCATAGCTAGACTAAACATTGTCTTAAGGCACGTCTTATTTAAACTTTTATAATACAAATGATAGTGTTTTATCATTTTAAAAGAGTCTAACAGATACTCCTGGATTGAATCAATAAAAGATGACAAATAAACCAATAAGTGACTCTAATTATAAGATTATTAATACATTCAAATAGTAATTGGTTAAAAACAAAAGATGAGACAGTAAAGTGTAATTCATTTTGGGAGAAAATGCCTGTGGAGGAGATCAGCGCCACTATCAAAGCAAATTGCCCAGAAAGAACAGAATGGATTAACCAGGCAAGATGAATGTTGAATTAGAAAGACCCATTAGATGAAACATCATTATTAGAATATGCAGTGTTCAGGCCAAGAGGGCAAGAGAGGGAGAGGTAAATGGTGAATGACGAGGAGGAGAATGTAAAGACTCACACAGTTAGAAGTATGGTGAGACTAGAGAAACACAGAGAAGAATGAATGCATAGCACAAGCTGTCAAAACCCATGGGACATAGTGCTGGGTTGGGAAGAGAAAACACCGTCCAGCAATAAGAGTACACTCAACATTACTTGAAGGAGATTAGACTGAGCTATTTGCAAAAAGCATAAATTTGTTTTGATTAGAATTATCCAAATGGTAGTTTGTCTTATCTACTGAATATCAAATTTACATTTTTCTAGCCTAGATTTCAGACCTATTAGCAATAATACCTTGAACAAAGTGAAAATAAATTATATGTTTAAAGACAATGTTAAAAAACCATAACAGTTGGCATAATAGTTTGATTTAGAAGAGATAAAGACACAAGTATAGATTTTATTGTCATAAATCTTAAAGGAGTAAGATGAAAACTTAAGATTTGTCCCTCCAAAATATTCTTGTCTGAACTGCCTATAGATAATGACATTTTCTTTTAGTTTTAAAAATAGTATTTTTATTTTATGTAGATGAGTGTTTTTCCTGCATGTGCATATATCCACCATGAACATCCCAGTGCCTGCAGCAGTTAGAAAATTGTGTTGGTTCCCATGGGATTGGAGTTACAAATGGTTGTGAGACATCCTAGGAGTGTTAGAATCCAATCCTGGGTCTTCAGAAAGAGTGAAAAGTGCTCTTAACCACTGAGCCATTTCTCCAGCCCTCAACATTTTTATTTGTACCTTCAAGATAACACTTGAAAATAGCCATTAGTACTGCTGTCTTTCTACCATCTTTCTTAGACTCATTTAGACTTTTTTTTTTTTCAAATTTTCCAGTCAAAGCCAATTTATCAAAAACATGTATGCTTAGTTGTGAGCTTCTAGCATGTATCTCTCAAGGTGTTTAAGCTTACATAGATCCTTCAGTTATTTCTATATTACTTTAAAAAGTGGTGCTCAATCTAGGTTTGTATGGAACATCCTTGTGATTGTATTCAGGGTGCTTCTTCAGCACATAAATCCACAGTCCTTTTTCTCATTCTTCATTACACTATGTCATACAATTCGGGACTTTCATTTGGTTATTACAAATGCATTCATGCTCTTTTTGATTAATACATTGGATAGACTTCTCTAAATAAAGATACTGTAGTTCCCTTTGTTAGTAAGCATTTCAAGAGATGGCATTTTCATACATGCTTGTGTGTGCATGTGCATGTGCACACACTCATTTCTATCCTTTGTCAAACCTTCTTGGTATTTACATTTGTATCTGCACAATTGGTATCTTGATATTTTGTGTAAATTGGCCTCTCTCCAGAATATCACTTTAGAATCTATTTAAAGAAACACTGTGTTGTAGGAGGGACCAAGCTTTTATAATTATCCTAGGTTTCTCTGAAGTTCCCTAAAGTGAGAAGCGTTGCCATGCTGGGTCTTCATCCCATCCAGTCTTCATCCTACAAAGGCCTTGAAGGAATTTTTGCATATTGCAAGTTTGGGATTTTACTCCTGGATTAGACACAGATTATCTTAATTTTGGGCTCAGAGTACTCAGCTACTGACGTGCTTTTAGAATCCAGAAAGGATTAAAAAACAAAAAACAAAAACAAAAACAAAAAAACAAACAATTGCATTCCTGACAGGAAGTAGTCATTCACAAACTGCCTTCTATCATCTTCCACAGAACTTTAGTCCAATGCCTTAGCTTCCTTCTTGGTGCTTCTAAAATCTATATAGCATGCATAAATATCAACCAATTTGAAGTGTTAGAGTGACCTGAAGAGTGTTTTAACCTGTTAGCACCCAGTTCAGGCCATGTCTTTCAGTGATAAAATCTTGAGCTTTAGCTGAATGAGGATAATGTACATCAATTTTGAAAATCAGCACTGTGGGGCCTTCTACATCTGAAGAGTGTATCCCACTACAAGGCTACTCCTTCGTGTTTTAAAAAAAAATAGAATTCTGCTTTAATGACACAGAAGAAGCCATCAGATGGCAAAGAACAATGCTTTAAAGTAACCATTGCCCTTTGTTCTTTTGTATCATACTTTGTTACCACATAGGTGAGGGAAAAGAGGTGAAAGTCAAAGAATGATGTTGTTCCATACCACATCATCCGGGTTAGAAAAGATGTGTGCCTGGAAAGCATTGGTCCTCCTGAAACTTTTCTCTCTGTTTTCATTCACTGTGGGGAGAGTTTGTGTATGTAGGCTCATGCATTTATTCAATTTAAAGCATGATTCCCTTGATTAGAATATAGACAGGGTTACAGGCCTTCGGAAATTTAAGAAAAGGAAAAGAACAGATTTCAGGAGGATCTCGGAGGTCCATAAACTTTTCTTGCAAATGGGAACAGTCCTATGGGAGGCAACTCTGAATGTCTAACTCTATATTGTGACTCCTCAAAGACAACACAATAGGATTAGTACTGAAGCAGAGACTGAAGTGGCCTTCATCTTGCCTTGGCAAATCATTCTCTGAAGTCTTTACCTACAGAATGGAAAAACAATAACCATCTCCGATGATATCTGAGACTCAGGGACAAAAAGAAACATGACAGAAGCATGACACAAGTCTACTGTGAGATTGTTCCTGCAGTGCACAAGCTAGGATAAGCTTAGTGTTTGGTTCATACCAGAAGCTCCGATTTCCCTAGGAGACTGTGTGAAGGCCAGAACTTTGAGTTACACACAGGCTTTAAATTGTAGGTAGAACCACAATATGACTTGCACAGCTAGCAGATGTCAGGACAGATCCATCATAGAATAAAATATATTCACTAAAATCCTGTGAAGCATTTGAGAAAGCTGAGGAGAGGGAAGTAGAAGAAACAGGATATTTTCAGAATATAAACTAATATCGGTTTCCATGATATATTTCTAATTCTGCTTCTAGTCATCTGTACACTACACACTCTGCAGATATAATTTTGGTTTCCTTTGTTGTTATCAAGTCAATGAAGTTCCCAGTCATCTCTTCCTGAAGATGCTTAAATTCATGATCACTGCTAGTTGAGGACTTTTCTGTAACATTTGAAATGAACTTGATGTTTGTTTGGTTTTTTTTGTTTTAGATTTTATTTCTTTATAATTAGGAGATAAAATGTTAACATGAAATTGAGCTTATTGGCTATCGATGTCTAATGTGTGGGTTGATCAGAGTTGTTATGGTTGTATTGTGGAGTTGTGTGCTTTCCTGGGAACATATCCCTGAACAAAAGAAAAAGGTCACCCAGTCTTATGACCATAACTTAAAAAGGGCAATGGAAAAGATGGAACAACAAATTGCATCCTCTGTGGGATGTGGATGCTCTCAGCTACAGTTGCTGTGTGAATACTGAAACCTTGAAACATTTTAAAGCATGATCTATAACATCCACACTTATGCCGTCCCCAGCATTGTGCCCACAGCTTCGAGAGGTTGAATGCTTTTATTCTGATTATAGCCACAGTGTGCCATGTCCTTTTTCTTTTGCTGTTTGTTATTTTCAAATATGGCATTGCAAGTTGCTCTTTGCAGAATATTTGTGAAAGAAGAAAAGGAAGGTTATGGGGAAGAGAAAATGCCATCATAACAGAGTTGCAAAGGACACCATATTGCGTGAGGCATTGACATGGTGGATGGGCCTTATTCAACGAGGAGTGAATTGAAGCCTATCGACCAGATGGTAGAGCTGAACACAGAAATTCCATATGTGTGATGGCAGCGAGGGACTGCCATTGACATACTTGCTTTCCAGCCAAATGCCTCGGCAGATGTAATTTTACACTTTAACATTGCAATATGGCACTCAAACACAGAAGAGTTAGGAGGAAGATTCAGAGTGGATTTAAAGTGGCAGAGTTGAAATCTAAGCCTTCTTGTTGGGTTGAAAGCTATGAAGAGGGATCGATCAACAGAGTCTCAGATTCTGCTTCAGGACTATGCTTTTCTCATCATCTAAAGGAAGGATAAACCTGGTATTAATGGTTACAGGTATTTATCTATCTGTCTCTCTAGAGTTATCTATCTATCTATCATCTACCTATCTATGCATATCTATTTATTTATCTATTTCATCTCTATATGTGTTCAGTCATCTTTAAAGCAAGAGATCCTGTCTTTTATATGGAATGGTTAGAAACCTTGTAAAAGAAGGTTAACACTAAATTTTGAACTGTCTTAATAGATATGTACATTTTAGAATATTGTGAAGCAGTTAATTTTTTAAAATTAGTAAACTGTGGGCTGAAAAGTCAATTTTGGCCTTCTCCACTAAATATCAGCTTCCTTTTATAAGACAACACTACCAAAGATGACCAAAGCTACTCTTTTTTTTTTTTTTCAATACATCATCATTTGAAATAAGAGAGAAATTACTTACATTTTTGTGTTAATGTAGCCTATATCATTCTGTTGCATTCAAGGTTTTGAAAGCAACTGTATGAACCTTAGTTTTACATCAACTTGCTTCTACAATGAGTCCTAATATGCAGATTGGAATAAGAAATACATTTTTGATTATTTCCATTCCTTTTGAATTTACATATCTTTTTAAAAATGACCCTTAAAATTCAAATATACAAAGCTGTTATCCACTTAGTTGATATACAAACACACACACACACACACACACACACACACACACACACACACACACGAGACAATGTTACAGTGATGGTCCCTTATACCATTCTGTATGTTATTGTTATTGTTTTCTAGTGATTTTTAAAGCATGGATATATGTGATCAATATTTCATAGAGAACCAGAATCAAAAATTTACTTCTGATGTCCTCATGGTACCATGGTATCAGGATATTTTGGTAGTCTTTATGGACCTGATTGATGGTGATAAGACTCATTAGGTCCATAAAGTACCTCAGGGATAGAGAAAAAGTGTCAAGAGATTAGTGTAATTCATTATAGGAAGGCCATGGTGTAGAGTCCAGGGCACAGATCATTAGTTGTCATTTATAGTAGATTTGTTGCCTTCTAGGATGTTATTTGCCCCTCATATTGCTCATGGTAGTATTATGCCTACCACACCATTCACACTTCAGTCCAGTTCAGACATCATCTCCTGAATAGTTCTGATGACTTGAATAATACGTAATTTCTCTGCATTCCATAATTTCATAACGTCAACTGTTTAACAGCCAAGTTTACTGAGAGCACCAGCATTTAAAGACCACAGGAAACTCTTGATACATCGGGATGCATATATTATCTCACTAAAAGCTACACTTCTATGTATTAGACATTTTCCACCTTATTTTATGGATGTATACAGGATATTATGTAATTTATGTAAGGTTACATAGATCTGGTAAATGATAGGACTGCCAGTACAGGGTGGGGCTGAAGGTTCGGTCAGTAACATATCAGTACATATCAGTAACATATCAGTTACAAGCATTAGGACTTGAGTTCAGGTCCCTAAAGCCCATATAAGAGTGGTGCAACAATGTATCCTATGACTCAGTGCTGAAGAGCAATGAGCAATACAGACTGGAAGATTGCTGGAGCTCACCAACTAGCAGCCTAATCAAAGCCATGAGCTCCAAGTTTATTGCAGGACCATATCTTACAGGAGAGAGAGGAGAGAGAGAGAGAGAGAGAGAGAGAGAGAGAGAGAGAGAGAGAGAGAGAGAGAGAGAGAGAGAGAGAGAGAGAGAGATATCAAGCAAGACAACTGCTACTGGCCTCTGGCTTTGAGATGACTGTGTGTACTAAGCATGTACATGTACACATATCCAGTACACATACCCCAAATGCATGTCTTTACCAAATACATGCAGATAGCTAAGCAATAAAAGGAATTGGAGGCTGATCTGTTTATTCCTAAAAGATAAATCTTAATTACTCTATCATTAGGATCATTCAATATGACCACTACATTCCATTCTTAGGTAAATTTCTACCCAAATATATGTAGGCAAATATCCATATTCTCTTTCTCTACTTGGGCTAATGCTCAAGGCCTTTAAAGCCACAGTGAACCAGGCAGACTCTCTGATTTATGTTGGAACACAGTCTTGACATCACACAATGGAGATTCATTTCCATATGTTGTCTTAGTGGCTATTTTCTTATTCATCTTGTTTCCCAAAACTAACTAGTACCTGCTACTAAAGATTTCTGTCAAGTTCTATGTCCATGTGGACATTTCCTCTGACATTTAAGCCCCAGGCCTGCCCACTTCTCTTGGCCTGCCAGCAACTTCTCCGGTTCTGCCATCATTTCCTATCCGGAAGAAAGGTAAAGGATGTTTTCCATCTGAGCATTTTAGCTTTGAGATACCCTTGGTTCTTCTTCAGAGGCTGGGGAAAGCCAGACATTTCCTACCATGGGTTGTTTTCTAGAATCTCTCTGTTTTTTTTCATGACAGGTGAATAGCATATTACACACATTAAGGGCATTAAGGGGATTTCTTTTGTTCTGGTCTTCATTCCTAAGTCTTGCTTTATGGAGTAGATGAAAAACTATTGTTTTCTGCATATACAAGGACCTTTTGCATTTTGTAAATACTTACACTGAAATGATGCCCAAAGCTTGAAATAAGACAAAGCAGGGAAAAAATTCATCTTCTCGAAAACATTTACTTATAACTCATACAGGGCTATTTATCTAGGGAAGGGTACTTATATCAGATTTTACTTTGCAATTAAAACCAAACTTCAAACAGTAGTGCTTTGTAAGAAATTAATACTTTTTTATATTTAACTTATCAATTATATTACTTGCTTTCTATTTCAAAATATTTTCAATGTTTTCCTTTCAATGCCTTGGAAACAGCTCTATCTGGTTATTGACTCTTCTCTAATGAGTTAGGGAATCATGCAAGTATGTTCATACTATGCTTGCTTTAGAATTGTGAATTCAGAGTCTTTGTTTATATTCTGGCATTTTAGTGGCAGAAAAAACTTGAGTCAGAAAAGTTTATAGATTGTTGAATATAGCTGGGGGTCAGGATTAGTAATTTGTCTTTAAGAAAACTTCACAAAATTCCAAGATATTTGTATTTTAGCCATCTTCCAAATGCAAATACATTGTGATTTTGATTTGTATTATTCAAATGATTTTTTATTAAAAAGCACATTTTTCCATTTCCAGGCATGTAGTGTGATCTTTTATTTTTATTTTTAAAACATCCATCTTTACAGTTTATTCTAGTCAGTGAATAAATTTTGTGTGATCTCAACTTTATTCATCTGGATGAGACTAGATTTATGACCCAATACTTCTTTTCATTTTAGAAATAGTCCATGTGTGCATGATAATGTGAATTTAGAATTTACATATCATGAATTTAAATTCAATAGTAATTGCTACTGTCATTTTATTGGTGTACATTCAATGAGCAGTCCCACGTGCTATGCTGAACTTGCATTTCAACTTTTCACGTGGTATTATTTCCTTTTGCTGAAAGGACACACTTCCACTTTTTTTTTCCAAGTAGTACCATCAACTTTTCATTTTTGGTCTTTGGAATTATTTTCAAACTTATTTTGAATTTCGGGGTGTAGATGTAGTTCAGAGGTTAGGAGCACATCATGCAACCACATTGGGCGGGCATGTTACTATTGTCTTTAACTTTAGCTCCAGAGGACGTAATGCTATCTTCTGGCCTTTGTGAGTCCTGCGTTTATGTGCACAGACAATTAAATCACTAAAAATAAATAAGTATAAATTTTAAAATATGTTTAATTTGCTTCTATCTGATAGAATACTTTTCCTTGTTTTAACCTTATATGTAAAGCCTGTTTATTAATGTGTATGTGTGGAAGTCAGAGGGCAGCTATGTGTAGTTGGGAGCCTTTACCTGAGAGGTTTTGGGGACAGAATTCACATCACTGGACTTATATGACAAGTGCTTCTATCTGCTGAGCCACCTTACCAGCCTTGATTGGAATTGTAACATTGTTCCTTTCATTGATTTTTTTTTTATGACATTTCATAAATGTCATAAACTTCATACTTTTGTTAACTATTTTGATTAACTTGCCAACTTTGTGATTCTGTGTAATAGTAACATTGGATTTATTATGTCTACCTCTAGTTAGTTTGGGGTCATTGAGATTTAATTTTTAGTATATCTTCCTGTGTGGATTTCTGTCTTTCATAAGTGTAAAGTTATTGTTTATTACACACATACATTCTTCTACTCAAATCCTCAAGTAAAGCTTTCTTCCCATACACTGTCCATCTGTATTCATCCGATTTTCTCTATATACTTAACTTTTGAAAATGTACTGATCATTAACTATTCTTCACTAAACTCATTCTTCAGGGTTGTTTCTCATTGTTGTAGTATTTAGTTCTAAGATTCTTTTTGTTTATTTGTTTCTAATTCCATCAGTAAAATTCACCATTTTTCTTGTGGTACAGATATATCTTGTCATAGCCATAACTATTGCATATAATATCTATCATATTCAAAAATTTTGAAGGTCATTTTTGTGGTTTTAAATTAGTTTTTTGAAAGGAACACATATAATTTACTTCTTGAAATTTTTGTGTGAATATCCCTGCTGTTTCTTTGAGGGTAGGCCATGGAAGTAGCTACGATATATCTGTGACCTTGAATATTATATTGCTGGCTTTATCTGTGACCTTGTGTTTGTTCCAAAGATGATTCATCTTTCCTCTGGTCTGGTGTCTGGGAACATTAGATAGGTAGTCCTTCACTGTCAAGATGAATTTCTGAAGATTCAGGATGGGATCCCTGTTCCTTCTCCTTTTTAGAATCACTCTTATGACTTGGATGCTGCTTATCTTGGAGAGTCCTAATCAAAACAGAGGTTATATGCTACAACTTAGGAGTAGCTTGGCTATCAGTATTTATATGCTTAGCTCTCTGGGATAAGAAAGTCATTCGTTATATCCAGGTCCTATCACTAGCTTTAACAAATTATCACAAAAGAAAGCAGTCACAAATGTTAGAGTCAAGTTCCTAAGCCTACATCCATTTTCTTCTAGAACCAGGCTGGGAGTGTCTTTTTTAAATGTCTCTTTAATACTAAGACTAAATCTCTCTCTCTCTCTCCCAGTCTCTCACTTTCTCCCTCACATTTTTCTCACTCTTCCTTCTCTCATTCGTTCTTACTCTTCATCTCTCCTTTTTATATATATGTATACATGTTCACTTTTGTCATTATTTTACAAAAGTATTCATTTCTCTATCACTAATATTCATGTTGGTTTAAATTATCTAATGTACTGTTACCCCTCCCATTTTCCTACATTTAAATTATCTATATGTTGGAATCTGCAAGTTAGAAACATAATACCTATAGTCCTATAGGGACCTACTGAAAATACTCTGAGATATACTTCAAACTTCTCTTAAATAAAGACCACAATTCAGAGACAGTAAATTCTAATATGATATAAAAATCACAGATATGCAGTCTGATTTTCTAGTCTTTGACAAATTATAGGAACCCATTTTTGGGGGGTATTAGATGGATACTGACTCTTTTGGAGGTAAAAGTATTAACAACAGAAACTGTAATGGTTGTCAAAGAACCACATTTCCATTATGCAAAATGGAAATCACCATCTTAAAATAATATAACCTAGAAATTAGCCTTCTCCTATCTGAATACCTTGTAAGGATCTGATGTGCAGTAATTACAGTTTAAAATTATGTCTCCATGCCTTGCCTAAAACTATGTAGTGCCACTTAGCAAACCACACTTTTCACAACTAACAAACTGGTGATATACACTGGTCTACCTTTCTTAATTTCTGAGCACACACTAGTGCCTTTCACCTACTTTGGTGATGGCCATTTAAAGTGTTGCCACGATTTCTTTCCTGTGCCAATCATACCCAGTTCTATTGAGCCCATCTTCCTGTATGTGTTGTGATAAGCAATTTACTTACTATTTTTGTATGGATTTATTTTAAAACTCCAGTCTTGAATTTAGGAAACATTTTTCATGGCTAGTCTTCACTCTGCAGTGAGCAGGGCTGTGATGCTTAGAGTTTTGCTGCTGCAGCACATTTCATTTTTGCTGAGTCTTTTGCTCATTTTGGCCAGTGGCATATATCGAAGTCTTTAAACTATGACTTTTCTGTTCATATAACCATGATGTATAACAAATTAGATATCAAGCTTAGTGTTTGGACTTGCTTTATTTATTTATTTTGATCACTACACTGAACCAATCTAGTGCTTATCTGACCTCTACTCAACTTTCAGAAAACTGGATATATTGCTGAAGAAATAGAAATTTGGCCAGGAAACACATCTTGGTTTTTGCTACCAAGCAAATTATATACATTTAAAGATGGACAGTTAAAAGAGTAAGAAGGCAGGAATAATATTTGCAAGCTTGGCAGATTTTTCTAGCATAGACCACTAGTCATTCTGTTTCAAGTTGTTGGCCTTGACCAGCCAAAAGAAGTCATCTTTTCTTCCTCTCTGAAAGATCATTTTATAGTGGAATTGCCTAGAATGTGTAGCTTAGAATAATAATTTATTCTATGAATCAAATGTCCTGAAAAACACCCTAGAGATTTTTATGTTTTACTTTCATTTATTGAGTACTCAAACATGACTTAAGTATATCAGCTATTCTTATTTAATAAGTAAAAAGCCTAAGCACTTTATGAAGTCTACTTTCAGCCCATGAACACAATTCATCTTAAGATGATCATATATTTTTTGTTAAAAAGATAAATAATTTAAATATATCTACAATGATGAGTTATTGATAGTTTTTATTGAAGAAGGATGATGGACCCTATTGTAAGAGTGACAATATCTCCCGAGAAGAGAAAATTTGGTAATATGGGAATTTTTGAAGGATTTAGGATGGAAGTAAATTTGAAAAGAGCAAAAAGCTCTACACTGTACACTATGTGGAATACAGACATGGACACAAATACGTCTTGATGCTCAAGAGATAGAATAAGTCAAATAAAGGTTTGAAGGGCCAAGAAGGACAGAAGAGAAATGGAAGGGCTTTATACACAATCTGATTCCTGAAATTGGACAGAGAACAAAAAATTAGTTGAAAAAAAAAAACCACAAAAATTAAAACCAGATATTAAAGCTTGAGAATATATGAGCCCTAAGGAGAAATTATCATTTGCCACATACATCTCCAGTGGAACTTTCTTACATTGTTGTCCCAAAGAGAGTTCAAATTGTCCTGTGGTATTGCTATTGTCCCTGTGTCCCTCAGGATGAGAAGCATTTGAATGGCTTGAGGATGTATTTACGGTGAGCTTGCTGCCCCATTGAGAAGACTGAGATTTTTGTTTTGGACAAATCCAGATACTCAACACAATAAAAGAGGAAAAATTTCAAAGCAAGCAAACAAACAAACAAACAGACAAAAAATAAAAATAGAGACCATGTGAGTATTCCAAACTGGGGATCTAATACTTCAGGGAAAGTACTTCCAAGAGAGGTGAGCTCCTATATATCTTGGGGTCTCTCCAGCTATTTTCTCACTGCAGCAACAGTAGCTGAGGAATAAGGACAGTAGCATTAGTTACAATAATGTGAGGATAATTGCTACAATTTGGTATTTCAATGGTTTACTTTTGAAAAGAACATCATGCTCCAATTTTTATCCTTTTTATATTTGTCTTTCAGGGACACTAAGGCACACTTTTTTTTCAGGCAAACTTGAGAAAGTTTATGCATTTAATCTGGTATCAAATAAAAAAGAAAGAAGGAAGGAAACAACTAAAACAAAAACTGTTGGAGAGTGTGTGTACATAAACATGGATAAATAAATAACTATAACTTATAAAACTGAATAAATATCAAAGACAATATTTTGCAAGCAGAATAGGGTACTTTGTCAGCCTGCAAATAAAACGAAGTCAAAGGAATACCTATATCTCCCCAGTGTGACCTTGCCTCTGTCCCTGTCCCAAGCACCAATTAATATTGAATTTACACATCATATCAAGTGAGCAGTAGAGTTTCTCTGCTGTCACAGGGCTGTGCATCTTCACCTGCCTCTCAACATTCAACCATCTGTCAACTGCTTTCCTCACCTCATTCTGTATATTGGTTAAAACTAGAACATTTCTAAAAATCTCCAGAAATGATCAGACACTTTTCTGCTAAATGCCATATCTACACTAGGTCTTGTGAGTGAGGGAATACCAGGAAAAATGTATAGAAATACAGAAAGGAGACGCTTAGAGGAGAGTCTGCTTATGGTATTAAAGTAACATTGTCTCCTAAGCCTTTAAAAGATAGTGCGTAGTTCTAGTGAGGACATGAACACACCAGCCACTTTTCCTCTACCCTCCTCTTACATTACCAAGATTAGGTCTATGGCTTCCTAAAATGCCTTTGAGAATACTTTTGAGGTTTGGTATCCAAAACCTATTTAAATTAAGCTCAATTACACAATTTCATTGTTAATCTGTTTTCTGAAAAGCAATCTTTTATTTCTATTCATTTATTGGTAATTTCTACTTGAAGATTTTTCATTTCTAAATAGACCTGTGCAACATAAACTCTTTTTCAGTGACGTAACATGACCCACTCCGTTGACAAACAAGTTTCTACTTCTACTATATAAGGACTGGTTTTTTTGTGTGCTTATTGTTAAGGTTTAGAAAAGTCATGAAATAAAAAGGAAAGAATGTATTTAAAGTCATTGTGTCACTAACTAGGAAACTTTTGTTTAACTTTCCTAAATGTCATTATAACAGTTATAAAATGTATTTTATTTTATTTTATTCTCTCTTTTTTTAATAAATTTATTCTTGTTACATCTCAATGGTTATCCCATCCCTTGTATCCTCCCATTCTTTCCTCCCTCCCATTTTCCCCTTACTCTCCTCCTCTATGACTGTGCCTGAGGGGGACTTCCTCCCCCTTTATTGGGACTCTAGATGAGAGAAGCATGGGAGAATAGCAAAGTAGAAGGACCCAGAGGGTCCTAGAAACCTACAAGAAAAACAATATGATAGGCATATTTGGGCCCAGGGGTCCTGCTCAAACTAAGGCACCAGCCAAGGACAATACAGGCCCTAAACTTAAAACCCCTACCCAGACCTAGTCAATGGACAGGACATTCTCCACAGCTGAGTGGAGAGTGGGGTATGACTTTCTCACGTACTCTGGTGCCTCATATTTGACCATGTCCCCTGGAGGGGGAGACCTGGTGGCACTCAGAGGAAGGACAGCATGTTACCAAGAAGAAACCTGATACCCTATGAGCATATAAAATGTATTTTAAAACACACTATTCACACCATACCACATTTATTCCCAATGTAAAATGTTCTAGTAATTAACTACAAAGATCATCCTGGCAATAATTTAGGACAAGCTTATGTATGTATCATCATCCAGAGTAGAATATTCATTTACATCTACTCAAAGAAACACAGTGGTTTCCCCCTAAAATGCTGCCTCCTCCCAGAATGTTCCTGTTTTGCCATTATTATTGCCTTCTTCTAAATTGTGCCATTGTTTGGAGAGTGGTGGAATAGGAATGGACATTTTTAAACAGGTTTAGACAAAGTGAGCCCACCTTTTGAGTTATGCTTATAACACCCTTTAGCATACACTATTGCATTAGATCTTTTATTACAGTACGTTCTGAGAAAAAAAAATTACAAAAGACAAAAAAGGCAGAAGGACAAGATTGGATCCAAGAGAGCATGTAGAATGAAAAGAAAAATTTAAATATTAAAATAGAATCTTCATGTTGACCTTGAGATGGCAAAGTTCCACTATTGGTAAGTCAAAAGTGTGGCATGAGATCAAGATGTGACCCAGACAAACCTTCTTGGCAAATAGTACATTTCTTCTTTTTCATGCATCATCTCCGGTTCTTTCTTTAAAGTAAATTCTCTCCAAGAAAGCACACGTTCCAGAAAATAAAATGCTCAAGCTACAAAATGACACTTCAATTGCTTGTGCACTCAATCACCCTTACAAGTAAAACAAAACTGATCAATAATGTTTGCTGTGGTGTTTCTTATTAGGCTGCTTTTCTTCCTATTACATCTTCATAAAGCTTTTTGCTCCCAGAAGGACAAGGATTGAAATAATAACACAAATACATCACTGAGAAGGAGCATACATGGTACTTATGCTAATCCTAACTTATCCCCCCAAAGTGAGGGAAATAAGACTGAGAAAGCACCCACTTCTCATTGGGGAGGCTCTTTTCTCACTCCGGAACTCATCTTCCCTCAGATGCAGTGAACCATAGTCATTGACTTGATATCCCAGGTGTTCAGTTGCCCTTGGTCATTCTATTAAATTTCCCTGGTCACTCTGATTGTTCATCAATCTATATAATTCCATTTCTTTCCCCCTCATTTCTCCCCTTGTCATAGATTTTGTTGGGGCCTTAGCTATCACTCTGTGTGTCCTTACCAGGAAATGCTTATTAGATGGCCCCAAACAGTTTTATTCTCTAATATTTTTCTATTTTTTTTTCTATTTCTAATTTTCCCCTCTTACTTTCCTTTCTGATATGTACTCTTTATTATTTTTAAATTCTTTTTAAAGCAGACAACAAAAAACAATAAAGGTTCATTTGCTACTTGATTATTAAAACTATATTGAATGAGAAGAGAGGAAAAATACCACAAAACACTTCTATTTTCTTATTAATTTTTAGTTTTCTTCTTCCTAGAAGTAGGACAAGGCTATGAATTCTTTTTCTCTCTCTTTTTTTTTATAAAGACGAGGTTTCTCATGCACTCAGGCTGTCCTGGACTCCCTTTTGTAGACTAGGTTGGCCTCAGACTCACAGAGATCTGCCTGCCTCTGCCTCCCTGAGTGCTGGGATTAAAGCTCTGACCCACCATGTACAGTGGCTACGAACTCTATAGTCCACCCCTCAATGATATTTTTTTCTCCTAAAAATCTTGTCATAAGAGCTTTTCCAAACAGTGTAACTGACTAGAAATCAAGTATTCCTATGCGTACATCCACCACAAAGACAAGCTTTTTTACAGCTTGACATCTCCATGAAGCCCTAATCTCTCTGTCTCTTGGTTTGGTGATGTAAACTTTTTCACAGATAGGCATCTCTGTAGTAATGGGGTTAGCAAGAAGTCCAAAACAGTGCTTGCACATGGAATTTAAACATCCAAGTACAATAAATTAATGTTTTCATTGTTTATATGCTTCAGGTATTTCATGATAATTATGCTAAACTGACTAGTACAGAGAATAAAGAGAATAGAGACTGGGTTCAGGGTTGTAATCATACCTAGAGAAATGGTGTCATCTTTGGAATTGCCTTATGGGAAGGGATTAGAGGAATTTAGAGGAAGACTGTAACTTTGTAAGCAGGATTTGTGGTCAATTTTGGTGATGGCCAAGAAGTCCAGATGCTCTTGGGAATATGGCCATGCTGGTGGGGCCTGAGGTTGGCTGCTATGTGTCAATGTTCTGGGTCTGTTGAAGATTAATCTGAAAGATGGCAAGCAATTTCAATATCATAGAAAACTTCAAATATGAAACCACTCAGGCTTTACCATAGATGCTACTGGATGTGCTTAGTCAATTTTATAGCTAGAAATCACAGAAAAACAGGGCAGAGTGACTTTTAAGGGTCTGTATGAGCTCATCACTAAGCATGACTGTAGCATGTTCTAAATCTAAGTGTGCAGCATCCTGAAGAACTATCTTCCTTTTTAAAAAATAAATTCAGTGACAAGTCCAGAGCACTGCCCACAATGAAAAGCCAACTAATGCTTTATCGTTTTTTGTTTTGTTTTTCCCACCATGAAGGAAACCTTTAAAATCAAGATGCTGTGAAGGATTTTTAAAATATGATTGCTACTGTGCATGTGTTTTTAGTGTCACGTGTGTATTTTATGTGTATTTGTGTGTATGCATAATATAAAAATAGTTATGACAGAATCAAACACTTTCACATAGGTGATTTGCTGTCCAAGATATTGTGCAATCATTCCAAAATTGTGTTTTCTCAAAGATGGGTCTGGATGAATAAAAACATTCCATGAATATTCAGCTGTTCTCTTTCGATAGAAGAGAGCAGCAACTCAATTCCAAGAGCTCATATCCAGTTCAGATTTTCCTGCATCTAGAAAGGCAAGCTCCCTCTTCAGAAAAGACCTTGATTTGTAGACTCTTCTATGGCAAGTTGTGAGCAACTACAAATTTATCAGCCAGAGAAATAGTTGCATCATAGATATGTTTTATGCCTTTTAGCATTTTTATAGAGTCAAATGTTTTCATTTTTGAGATATTAGACAATAATTCTTATCTTTGTTCTCTGGTAATCAATCAGATATAGCATCATTCCACAAATGTGTTTTATAATTTATACAGTGTATCCCATATGTCAGTTTTCTGAATGTGAAGTGTTTTATGAATACACAATAGTAGAGATACTCAACTGGCTTATAAAAGAAATTTATGGTTAATATTCTTTTATTAGTAGAATCAAAATATTAGGGATACTTTACTTGAATACAGCAAATAAAATATTGCCCTATCCATATTTCAATCCGATGGAGTCACTTTAGGCAAGATGTTTCTGCAGTTCTTTGAATTATTTATCTAGATAGAAAATGGCAAGTAAACTCACTGTACTGGTTTACTTGGGGCAACTCAATGAGTGATGAGTGAAATGCTCCTTAGTGAAATGTGGCTTATTTACACTTGGAGGAGTCTTCACAGAGTCACAGTGGAATTCTCTCAGATGAGGCTTTTGAAAAGTGTTTGCTTCCAATTTTGGGAAGAAAGATATTTAAAATCTTTAATTTAAATAAAAATCCTGAAAATGGACAGTTGTACACACTGAAGGAGGCTCCAAATTTTCTTTCTCACTTTCAAAACTAGGTCCTGGAGGAGGAAGTCATCAAGCCTCATGAATTACACCCTAGCTTCCATTTTGTCTGTTGCTCACATTCCCTTGTGCAGGAGAAGTGGGGCTGCACAGACATCTGGGGTCTCCAATCACTCTGCCTGTGACTTGGCGACTCCCAGAATGGACCATATTAACATATCCCTGGACGGCAGACATTATCATATGCCTTCGTAGCGTAACTTGCACATGCTGGAAGGCAATTCTGAGAACAGATTTTTTCAACAATGAGCATGCCAAAGATTTGACATGAAAAGCACTTATGCCTAATGTCTGTCATTCTCTCTCTGCCAGTTCATCTTTCCTGGGCTGGCTCTTTGCCATATTGGCACCTGAAATGAAGCTAGCAATATCGCTGGATGCGGAAGGTGTGACCGCAAGTTGCACTTATTCTCTAAGCAATTACCATATGGTTTTCAGTTCGGTTCTGCATCTCTTTGTATGATGAGAGAACACCAGCAAAGACAATGAAGCTATTTAATAATGCATTTTATCTTTATGGTCAGTTTTATCCCCATTTCTCTGTGCTTCTTACTAAAGTTATGTGAAGGGGTGGGGCTAAACAAGCAGCACTGTATAGTCAGTTATTTAGAGTGGATGTCTATTGTGGACAAAGCCATTATAAAGTAAGCTAGATTAGTGAAAGAGTTAGATTAGCATATTGATACAGGATTAGGGAGACATTTAAGGAAAATAAATTATCAGTCGAAGCATGCTGATACACAAAGCTGTCCATATATATTTGCTTCTATTTCCAATTACTATTCCTAAGGAATGTTCTACTATTTTCATACAATAGAAGACAAAATGTGTTCTCCTCTCTGAAATGTTGCTAGAGCTTCTCACCCAAACCCTGGTTGAAATGCCACTACCGTTGACTTTAGAAAACACACCACAGGCTTTGTTTTAATTTTCAAATGTAAAAATGAGAAAAACATTGCAACAAATGAACGTCAGTAAAATTGAATTAAATTTGAGGTACTATTCGAAGTCAACTTTAGACATTAAAGTAAATGGCATCAATGTGTGGAATTCTCAAGCCTGTGTGGGCTTCAGTGCCTCTTCTTCATAACGGACTGTGGAAAATAATCTACTACCACATGAGAAGAGCTTCTAGAACGCTCACAATCCAGTGGCTACTTGTGATGTCTTCTTACAGTCCAGTCCATTTTTATAAAGAAAATCAAAATCAAATCACTCTGTGTGTAACTGTTTAATGGGAACCAAAATTGTAGTAAAAAGCTGAAGCCGAAATAAGGACAATGCATGTATACACAGCACACACATGTACTGTGCGAACCAGGAACCAAGCAATTCTAAATCCCCTGGCAGGCTGAAAGCAGGTCACGTGCAAGGGGAATCTGCTTGGAAAGTGGAAAGCAAACCATGACTTTAAAATGAGACATGGACTTAGAACAGCTCAGAGAAACAACACAGTCTAAGCAAAGTCTAGGAATGTTAACTTGTAGGACAGAGTTTAAAGGAATAAATGGGAAGTGTTTAAGGAAAGATCCAGCTAGGGTGGGCAGGGGGATTCTCAGCAGGTAAAGCAACCTTGCGTCGTCACCCAAGGCTGATAACCTGAGGTCATCCCCAGGGTCCTGGGGACCCAAGTGGCAGAAGGGGAGAATCACCTCCAACAAGCTGTCTTCTGTCTTTCAATTGTATACCATAGCACGAACATGCAAGCACCCTCTCTTGCACATGCACATGCACACACACACACACACACACACACACACACACACACACACACACACACACACACACAAAATTATTAATAAATACATTTTAAAAATTAAAAGGATACTCTAACTGTAAAAAAGAAAATGAATAAAATTTCCATTCCAGTGGGTTATTAAGAAGATCTATAGACCCCTTTGTGTGGCTATGGAGGTAGACATGATATGACCACAGTTCATACACTCATGTTTGGGGATATTAAGAGCTTCAGCTGCAATTCCATCACTTACACATGGCAACAGTGATGTTTAAAAAATTACAGGCCACACACAAAGTGTTGCACACAGTTGGCAGCAGCCAGAACAGACCATGAACGATTGTGAATTATCCCACCTGTAGGAAAATGTCTTTCACCTGACAGAAGGCCCCTTCTAAGCCTCATCAAGTTTGCATGTCTGATCTCATCTGCATCTCCAGTTCATAGTGGGGTTTCATGACTCCTGAGCTCCTGAGTCTATTTTTTCAACCATCAAGACATTATAAATGCTCTTCTTCCAGGAGGTTCTTCCTGTGTATGGATGCTCTCGTATATCACTGGAAGCAATAAGATGTTTTTAAAGGAAAACCCCTGCTCTGCCTGCACCGTCTGGGGTAGCACAGGGTGGAAGGACCTGGAGGTAGGTAACATATGGTTGTGACCATGATATTCACTTATTTATATAGATAGTTATAATTTATAGCCCGCTTACATCATGAGAGGACTTGATTCAGCTAGCTAGATGTTAAAATACTTGGGAAAATCCTATTTTGAAGTTCTTTGATGTGAAAATTATGCTGCACAAGTTGGCACACCGAGAATTTCTCGTCTGATTTCTGTCTCCATGTCTGATCCATTTCAGCAGTGCAATTGCTTGATGATTTTTTTTTAAAGAAAATTTAACCGAACAACTTACTCTTGGAAATGCTTTGAGTTTTGTTTGGTTTGTGCTCAGGGCAAAGACTTTAGCTCTGGTTTCCCATCTGCAATCGCATATTCACTTTAAATAAAATGCAAAAGAAAATCAATGTCCATTGTCTTTGTTGAAAATTAAATAAAGACAAATATTCCAGATGAGTGAAGCACCCCATTTTTTTGTAAATAAACTTTTCCAAAGAATCACAGGAGGTGAACCTGGGGGTTTTTAGCTAGAAAAGAACTGCAGGCCCATAACGAGGGAACTGGAGATATTCTGCTTCCCTTTGGCTGGCTTGAGTATTTTGTGCATGAGATAAGAGATGTTTTCTTGTAAGCACATCTCTGCCTATTGCTCATTTTCTGATGCCTTAAAGCTTCCCACCTCAATCTCTCCACCCTCCATCCATTCTCTGGGGTTAAGAACCTGGATGAGTCTGTTTTATATAATATATTGTTCTAGTGATGGGATTTATACTACCTCATAATGAGGCAAATTAAAACATGAGCTGCTTTTGTATGAAATTCCGCAACAACTTAGTTATTCAAGTTAAAATATAGGTTTTTTTTTTTTTTTTTTCCCAATGCCTTTAGGTGAGAGGCATTCGATAGCAATGATATGTCAGGTTTGCTCTTAAAAAAGATAAACCAGGTAGGGAGTGTGTTAGCATTCCTGCTGAACACATTCACAAGAAAAGCAAGCACAGTTCCCATAGTTGAAAACAGAGAGTGAGAGAACTTAGATGTGGAAGAGCTGACTGAAGGAAAAGTGACGGCATGGTATATTATTGGCGAGAACGAGATCACAGCTAGACCACGAGAAGAGAGACTGGAAGGTTGAAGGGACTGTGAAATGAATTGCTTGCACTAAAAATAAACACAACCTATAATCCCCATGCTTCTGATGTAGGGGTTTATCTTTAAATATGAAATATTTTAGATATCTCTGCTTAATTCAGGCAGATATTCTACTGTGAGACAGGACTTGAGTTTTCACATTTTCAAAACTGTATTTGCTGAAAAGAAAGTGTGCTTCTAAATGCTCATCCACCCCACAATGTGCTCTAGAAGCAGCTAGAATTCTGGAAATTCTGGAATTACTGGAATTCTGGAAAAATGTGTGGAAAAGGCTGAGAAAATAAAAAGCTATGTTGACTTACATTAGCAACAATATCAAGCATGAGAAGACAATTTGCTGTGTAGTTGAAGATAAAGGAGTGTATCAGTTCTGAGAAGATATGAAGAGAAAGGAGAATAGGGTCTCTTATTACAAGTCGTCTGTGAATGCCCATGACAACTTTATTCAGAGGTTGACAGTATAACATTCAGTATTATTGAAAGTCCTCTTTTTCTCCATTACCAAGTCACAGCACAGTTTTCAGTAGCATCAGGAAGGGACACGTATCATGAAGCTTGAGATCCAAGTGTTGATTACCATACCATCTCACGATAGCAAATTTTAATTTGAATATTTAGTATGCTGCATTAGTTATGTTTTTTAGTATGTCCCATGACTCCACTTAGGACTCTTTTGATTTGTTTTCTCTAAGTTTTACCAGTCTGATGTAAATAGTCACAGAAAAAAAAATTTTGGTGTGAAACTTCGCTATCTCCAGCTTGTTTCATTGTACATCATTGTACATTGGCCTCGTGGGCTCAGATGATCTTTCTTTCTTAGCCTCCCAACTAGCTAGGACTATAAACACCCATTACCACACCAGCTCTAACCTTATTATTTTCCATGAAGAAAGATTGGAAAATTCAGAGAAAGTCTGTCTTAATTTCAGTTAAGTTGCCTGCAATAACTTTTTTAAGTTGTCCAAGCAATAACTGACTGATTCTCATGCCAGGAAATAGTAATATTAATATATAAAAATTTACATATTATGATTTTGTCACACCATAGACTTTTCAAAGTCAGCCTTCAATATTCACATTAATAGTTGCCCGATCCTTAGCAATTCTATGGTTCAACCAGATGGCATATACCTTGCATCAGTTGCAGATTGTCAATGATAAGAGTTACAGTGTCAGAGCACTTCCTATATGAAAAGCCATACTATGAATATCCTAAAGACACCAAGTCATAAAACACTGAAGCAATCCTAGGAGACTGTCACTGTCACTATTGACACTTTACCAACTCAGAATTTTGGGCAAAGATGGATTGTTTTTCCTGTGTATCTACACCTATAGCCAGTGACAGATCCGGGATTTAGACTTAAGGTTTTTGGCATTCTCAGCAAAGAAACATAGGGCTGCAGTTCTAGCCTGTCATTCACAGCAACCTGAAGAGGCCACCTTGACTTAATCAACCATGACGCAGACCAAATCATGGTTCATGGCTTCAGCACTAACAAGAATCTCAAGAACTGCTCAGGCCAGTGAGGTAGAGTTCATGATTATATTAGGGCTGCTTTAATAGAAGCTTAAACATGAGTTTTAGGAGAGAGAGAGAGGCAGTTGGAAGGAAAGAAGTCACACTCATATTGAGTAGTTACCTCCCAAGGGAGAGTAGTGAAAGTAAGACAAATCCAAGTGTGGGTGGGATGGTTGGTAGTTGAGACTCTGTGAGCCCCCATGGGCCCTGGTTAGTTTACTCTGTAGGTCTTCCTGTGATATCCTTGACCACTCCAGCTCCCTCTATTCTTCATCACCCCCTTGGTGAAGACTAAGACATTTACTTGTCTACTCATTTAGGTGGCTCTTGCATTACATCTCAGAAAGTTAAGAAATCTCTTTGTTCCCTTTCTTCTTTCTTTCTTTCTTTTTTTCTCTTTTCTTTTCCTCCTTGTCCTCCTCCTCCTCCTCCCCTTCTTTTTCTTTTTCTTCTTCTTCTCCTTCTTTCTTCTTCTTTTTCTTCTTCTTCTTCCTCTCCTCCTCCTTTATTTGATAAAAGATACAATAGATATCTCTGGAGATGGTGCTAATCCACTGGTTCTCAACCTCTGAGCTGTGACCTCCCTAGGGGTTGAATGGCCCTTTCATAAGGCTCAAATAGCAGATATTCTGTGTATCAGATATTTTACTTTGTGATTCTTAGGATTAACAAAATTACAATTATTTAGTAGCAATGAAATTATTTTACAATTAGGGTCACCACAACCTGTATTGTATTAAAGGGTCCCAGCATGTGGAAGGTTGAGAACCACTGAATCCAATGCAATTTTAATTTGATAAAGTCAAACACAACACCACTTAAAGTGCACAAGGATTTGGTAAACATTCTTTGCTTCTTTCTTTCTTTATTTAATCACTTTATAGCCTGATCTCATCCTCTCCATCTTTTCCTCCCAGTCCCATCCCCACACCCACATCTCCCCATTCCCCTCTCTCCTTCTTCTCAGAGAAGGAGAAGCTCCCAAGGGGCACTAACTCACCCTGGCACCTAAAGTTGCAGCAAGACTAAGCACATCCTCTCCCACTGAGCCCTGACAAGGCTGCACAGGTACGAGAAAGGGATTCGGAGTCAGGTAACAGAGTCAGAGATAGCCTCTACTCCCATTGTTAGGCGAACCATATATTGACCAAGCTGCATATCTTCTACATGTGTGTAGGGGGTCTAGATACAGTCCATGCATGCTCTTTGGTTGGTAGTTCAGACTCTGTGAGCCCTATGGGCCCTGGTTAGTTTACTCTGTAGGTCTTCTTGTGATATCCTTGACCACTCCAGCTCTCTCTATCCTTCCTCATGCTCTTCAACAAAACTCCCTAAGCTTGGCCTATTGTTTGACTATGGGTTTCTGCATCTGTTTCCATCAGCTGCTGGATGAAAGCTCTCAGAAGACCTTTATCTTAGGCTCCTGTCTGCAAGCATAGAAGAATATCATTAAATAGTGACAGGGATTGGCTCTCACCCATATTGTGGGTCTTAATTTGGGCTGGTCATTGATTTGCTATTCCCTCAATCTTTGCTCCATCTTTATCCCTATACTTCTTATAAGCAACACAAATTTAGGGTTGAAGGTTGTATGTGTGGATTGGTGTCTCCTTACCCCCACTAGAAATCCCATTTGGGTGCAAGAGATGGCAACATCAGGCTCCTTAATTCTCTGCTACTAGAGTGGGGTTTGCATTAAGGTTTTTTAGGAAATTTCATGTGTATGATGGGAAGAGAGAAGTCTTAATTTGTTGTAAAATGTACTAGAATTCTTGCCTTTAGTTTTGGTAGAAGCTTTAGTCAGATGCCTGGGAAAAGAGCTTTTCTTCCCTCTTATGCCTGTTTCAACTTCTGATAGGCAGTATGATTTAATGTGTCCTGCTGTTAATGAGCATTCCAAAGTTAGGACCATCATGCCTCTATTCTGAGAGGACAGACATACATTCAGTCAAATATATGCTCATGGGTTAAAGGCAATGTTGGTTATGGCTGATCCCCTTTTCCCAAATAGCCATTTCTTCTTTCTTTATATTTTAACAATTGCCTCTTAGAGACTATTCTTATTAGACTCCTGAGTTGGTAAGACCACATTTATGGAATTCCCTCTCTTGAATTTAACTGGCATACAACTAGTCAGGTGGGGACTTCTATCCCTCTGTCAGTGATGGGGACAAAATATTAAAAATATTCTGGATTTCATAACTGGTTGATGTTATAGGCCAGAGCCACAACTTATCATCATGGTCACCACTCTCATCATCCTCATCACCATCTACAGTAATCACTATTATTACTGTAGAACTCTGCCTTGAGTACTTTGATGCTATATATTTTAAGAATTTGATTCCAAGAAAAATTAGAATTAAAAGCCCCAAAAAGGCAATAAATAAATAAAGTGAACAAGTTGCTATAATTAACATCGAATTGTTTGTCCTTAGCATATCCCCAAATAGGTATTCCTAAAATGAAGATCGCAGTGAGGGCTGAACATACTTTCATTGTGTTCATTAGGTGCTGTTGTTATGGTCATGTTACGTTCAGTAGCATAGTGAGCTGCAGCCTGAATCTCCTCTACTCAGTGAGTAAACTAATAGAGTCCTGTGCTAATAATGAATTGCTAAGGCTGAGAAATACGTTTTTTTTTTTTTTTTTTACTAAGAAAATCTTCTTTTGATTAGCTAAAATATAGACAGAAAATAACATTCAGGAATCTTTAAGAAGCAAGCTTTAGGAAGTATTTATGTATACCACTTTTAGTAGACCAAAAAAAAAAAAAAAAAAAAAAAAAAAATCTTACTTTGTAGGATCGAAATTCCAACAGTGACACAACATTTACTAAAGAAAGGCTTTTAAGCTAGATCCCATAAAGGGCCATGGAAAGATCTTTCAAATCATCATTATCGTGAAAAGCTTTTACTTCTTCAAACCCTCATTATTTGATTGATTTGTCACAAATATTGTCATTTGTGTAGTAATTTGTGGTTTTAAAAAAGTGCTAAGGAATGTGTATTGCTGTTGGGAGCTCATCTAATGCCTTAATTTGGGTTCTAGAAGTCTCGAAATTGTGTTGGTCCCATTACTCTCAAATTGAATGTGTCAAAGTTTGAGGTATAAATAGTCTTTCCTGCCACTCATGCATGTGTGTGCACTTACGTGTGTGTGTGTGTGTGTGTGTGTGTGTGTGTGTGTGTGTACATTTATGTGTGTTATGTCTGTATGCAGATATATATGTGTGGTGGTTGATGTCAAAGTCAGGTGTCTTTTCAATAGATCTCCATTTTTGTTCTCTCACTGGATCTATAGCTAGATTCTGGTAGACTGGATGAGCAGAAATCCCCAGGGTATCCTCATCCCCATGTCATTACTGCCTCTGTATCCCCAGAGCTAGGTTAAAAGGTGCATGACACAACACTCAGCTTTTCTTTCTTTCTTTCTTTCTTTCTTTCTTTCTTTCTTTCTTTTTTTCTTTTTTAACACTTTTTCAATCTAGGTGCTTGAGATCCGAACTCACATTTCTATGCTTATACAACAAGTATTTTACAAAATAAGAGATCAATGCGACTCCAGAGATTTTAGGTCTCTCAAGAATTATTAGTGATCTACTTTTCTTGACATCGAACTGAGCATCTGATGTGAGCACTGAGATGTGACCCATCATGAGCAAAGGATCATGATGTGTTTAGATTGTTTTGTAGTCTGAAAAAGACAAGAAAATTTTGTAGTGGAAGCTTTGGTTTCTTAAAAACAAACAAACAAACAAACAAGCAAAAAAACCTCAGTTGTGTTACATAAATATGTTTTTGTTTTAGTCCCAGGTGTGGCATATGGGGCTGATTCAGATTGTCCACAGTAGCAAACTATTTTCTGCCTGCAGGCTGTAAAAGGGGCGTACTCTTTGCCAGCTTCAGATAGTTTAATTCTGAGGACTCTGGAGAGAAGTAAATGCTATAGACTACCTGGTGTTGGGGTGGTGGAAGGGATTTGGGTGAAGAAGGAAGAAAGGTAGAGGAGTAGGAAAGCAAATGAATATAGTTAAAATAAAGATGAAACAAGTGGGGCTCCAAGTTGGGCCCAACATTGGGCACCATCTATTAGTGTAATTTTAAACTCTCTATTATTTGCTTATCTCACTACTTTGCCCTCTCTACCCTACCCTAGGAGAGAAAGAAGGTTGCTTGGGAACAGGGACTTAGTTCTCTTTAGGTATTTCCTGATGATTAGAGTGGTTGGATTTATTGGGGCAAGCCCATTTTTGTTTCAGGATACTTCCAACTTCTCATCAAACTGCATCAACAGCAAGCAACCAGGAACATCATGGGGGTGGGTGGAACAGCATTCTTTTTTTCTTGGAGCTACCAACTCTCAATCTGGGCTCTGGTATTAATTCATCTCCAGAGTCCTCAGACTTAAAGTATCTGCAGCTGGCAAAGGGCCCCCTCTCAGAGTCTACAGGAGGCAAAGAGTTTAGTGCTATGGATTAAAATAAAAACAAAAAACACGCTTACATAACATATCTGAGATTTTAATGACACAAAAATCTCTCCAAAACTTAAAAGAAGGAAGAACAAAAATGAGACACAAAGGGAAGATGGAGACGTTGAGTAAGTCAGTCTATCTGCACAGTAGACACCTGTGTGTCATTTCACTCAAAATATCAGATGTCATGTTCCTGATAGCCAGAGACACAAGGTACCTATTACCACCCCAGTTCTCATGCTGTGGTGGTTAGCTTGAAAAGAAAATTTACATTTATTAAATGTTGCCTGCCATAAGAGAACAGCAGTCACCAAAGCTGCTTTCTATGATTTCAAATGCAAAGAAGCTGAAGAACAAATGCCTGGCATGGTTTTCTCCTTCTATTTCAAGGTAAACAAAACTGCTCTAGTTCTACCCCCTGTTTTATACCCGTGTAGGTTATTATCTCTCTGTTTTTCTGTTTTTCCTATATTAATTACATTTGAATGTTGTTTTCAGACCTTCCTTTTCAACCACTCACATACTTAAATCTGATTAAACTAGAAAGTTTAATGTAAGGCGTGTGTGTATGTGTGTGTGTGTCTGTGTGTGTACATGTGTGTGCTCACCTGTTTGTATTTCTACATATTGTGTGGATGTGTGTGTATAGTGTGTAAGGGCATATAGGTGTATATGCATATTTCTCTTTGTATATGACTTTATATGTCTATAACTGTGTATGTGTGCGCGTGTGCGTGCGCACGTGTGTGTGTGTTTGTGCATTGGCACATATGATAATGGATAGCAGATGTCAGTTTTAGTGTCTTTCTTAATTTCTCTTCATCTTATATTTTGAGGTAATGTCTCACGCTGAACCATCAATGTGGGTAGACTGTCAACAATCCTGAGAGACCTTCTCATTTTCCGTGACCTGTGCTGAGATTAAAGGTGGGTAGTATGGTTCCCAGCTTTGGTATGAACTCAGGTCAGCTTTTCATTGGCTTAGCCTTCTCCTCAGCCCCTTTCAATTTACTAACATATAAACTACTTTTTTATTTTACCAGACCCTGAAAATACTATTCCCAATTTTATCAAGGCAGGGTATTGCTTGGGGTTTAAGAGAAAATTGCCTTGATATTGAAACCATGTTGTTTCAAATTACAACTTCTAGAACAATGTAGTGTGTTCTTTCTCTAAATAAATACCAAACCTTCTAAGGCCCAGAAACTCAGGTCTGTGAAGGCAAAGAACCATCTAGATTTACTATTCTATTATATTCTGGTTATTGTATGATGGAAATGGCAAACGGATATTTTTAAATTGATCTCCACTTAAACTGTACTAGAAAGCAGTTATCCATGTCAGCTTACTGGACAAGATACCAGAGAGAAAATTATACAACCTGGAGTATTGCCAATCACAATCTTTCTAAGCAAAGAAGTTGGTTATTGCACTTTATAGAAGTGAAGGTCCTTATCTATAATCACACCAAATTTATAATACTGTTAAAACAGCTTTTTGGCACCTGCTTATCTGCCTTATTCTCAAAAGTTTATTCATGTTTTCCTATTTGTTTCTTGTCCTGATGCTTTGTTCATGTTGTTGGCTTTCTTCTCTACTGGTGGTACAGCCTGAGAATACATTGTCGTCTTTAGGAAGCACAGCATATAGAGCACACTAGTCCTCTCTCCTTTAAACCCAATGGAGAGACTGCCATTACACCCACAGTGTCACAAAATCCTGTTCACTTTAACCTATGTCATACTTCATTAATTTACTAAAGGCAATTTTTAACATTTTCTCTGTGAGGGGAATATGTCTAAAACCACTTTCAGTTTTTTACATAAGGAAATTGGAATTGTCTTCTTCTGAAGCTTTATGTAACTTTTTAATTTTTTAATCCTCTTGTTAACCAATTTAAAAAAATGTAAATCTGTTATGTTCTGCTGACTTATGAATTAATAATACTCGTGGCTACATTTAACATGGTGCTACTGTTCAGATTTGGCACCTTTATTCTTTTGGTTTTATTTATTTCCATGTTATTTTTTATATTTTACACACATTTCACACACACATACACAGAGACATACACACACACACACACTAAACATTAAAAATACAAAAAAAAAAAAAATACCAGTGACTGAAAATTTTCCAAATCTAGCTCTGGAGATGGAAATTCAGATGCATGAAGAACAAACACCTGAAAAGGATGAGTCACTCAAATTCTACAGTAAAATCCACGGTAGTTCCATGTTTAAAGTCAGCCAAGCAAGTAGAAATTTGACCTGTCACATACAGGTAAAAAATATATACACAGCCTCCTCAGAGTCTCTGTGAATTTTTCAGGAAGAATTTGACCACTCTTTAAAGAAATTGGCCAAAGCAAAACATAGCTACTCATCAATAACAATTTACTTTTCAAAACTTAACTAGTAAGAAATTGTAAGGCCTTCCAATCATGCGAACATTTAAAAGGAGTTCAAGGCCATCTTCTATTACATAAAGAGAAAGAGGCCACCTTAGATGTGTGATGGACAACTTTTCTCTCAAAAAAATGATGTATCATTGAAGAAAAAAAAAATACTATCTCATCACCAGACATGCCTCATAAGAAACAGGTGCATGAAATACTTCAGACTGAACTAAAAAACCGTATAAGCAGCAGAAAATGTTTGTTATACTGTCACAGCTGTACAAAAATGACACTTAATGTTAGCATGTATATTAATAGGAATGAGGAAAAACGAACAAGGTCATGGGCGTTGATTACAAATTGTACACAGTACAGCAAGCATCCAGATCTGAGCAGTCCTATGAAATGTATGTTGTGGGAGAGGATGTAGTGCTGAGATACTCCAAGCAGCTGAGGAACATTATTAGCAAAACGAAGTAATGTCCTATAACTATAAGAGGTGGAAAGCAAGCTGCACTGTAAACAGACAATATGTAACATAGAAAATGATAGCTAGAAAAAACCATACTGTTATGAACAACAACAACAACAAAAAAAAAAACCTTAAAATTATGAGATGCATTAGTACAAAACACAGAGAGAAGATGGTACCAAAATGAAAAAAAATCTTTTATAATGAGTCTAAATTTAAACTTTGTAGGTCTGAAAAAAAAAAAGGAGAAAACTCTAATAGACATTTAGCAAAGGAAATAATAATTACAGTAAATTTACATGGAAGAGATGATGCAAAATCAATTAAAATGCAATTCTTTTTTTAAAAAACAAAAAACTGTGAAAACATTCAGGGGTATTAAGAGGAACAAAGATGAAGGACTCAAGTAAATTATAGCAAGTGGAGAAAGGACATTATAATGTATTCCACAAAGTAAAATATAACAGTATCATAAAGAACAATTATGAATACATATGTATCAACAAATTGAACAAATGGAAGAAATGGATAAATTAACTAAGTTCATAAAATATATTAAAAGTAAGAGAATAGTTTGGAAGAGCAAACACACACTGAGAGGGCAGAGGTGGTGGCTGCACACAGGCAAACTCCTCCCAATAAAACCATGACAAAGAACACAGAAGAGGATGGAGCTCTAAACACTGCCTCTCAATTTTCTGATACTAGTTTATTTGCTCAAGTTTGTTCTCCCCACCACTATCAATTCTTGTGGTGGAACTTTCTCCCAGAGTTCTTTGATTCTGACCAGTATGAAAACATGCCATCATTAGCATTTTTTAGGTAGTGAAGCTTATGTGGAAAATTGAGACATTTAATGCGACAACATAAGGTGAAAATGAAGAGAGCCAGCGATTTCTTACAAAGGCATCATGTGGCTTTCCCACTGGGAAAACATCCTATTTTCTTTAAAAGAAATAGCTGACATTTGGCAGTGCCCTAACACGAAGGACCTTTCTGTCATCTATTCTAAACCAAATAAGAGTCAAAGCTTAGGCCATCCACTCCACAGCAGCAGATAACCATGGAGTTTAGAAGATTCACAGGATTCCTTGAAGTTAGTCTTGAGGAAAGGAAAGGGAGCCATCAACAGACTCAGAAGAAGGAGGAGGAGGAGGGGGAGGAGGAGAATAAGCAGGAGGAGGAGGATTAAAAAGAGAAAAAGACTAAAAGCTCAAATGTTTGTATATATTGACATCCATCCACACAAAATGTTAAAGAAGAGATTGAACACACTGAAGAGTCAGATGATATTAGAAGGCATAAATTCAGTACCTAGGGTTAAACGTTAAACTGCCTGATTTTAAAAATCCCACAAGAGTGAATATAAAACAAACTGGATAAAGCAGAAAGAAATAATTAAAATAACTATAAATTTAAGACCTAGCATAGCAACTATAAAAATAAAGTGATAATTCTTAAAAAAATATAAGCACAATAGGATAAACATGGCCAATCAGTAAATCAAAAAACTTAAATATATCATTAGTCATTTTTACTTTTTACAATTAATCCTTTTAGAAAATTTCTACAATGTAGCACAGTTATTTTCAAGTTTGATGTAAAACATAATCCATCAATATTCTAAATGAAATAATTTTCAACATATATAAATGGATACAATTTATTATAGATGTATTAGAATGACAATAGACTTAAGTTAGAAATGAGTAACAACAAAATTACAAAGAAATAACAAACATTTGAAAATTAAATAATATGTATGTAAATAAAAGTGAATTTCAAAGGGGAGAGTTTTCGTGTATCATTAACTGAAGGGAAACAAAATTTGAACATATCACATCTGTTGAATATAACTAAAGAAATCAAGGTAATTTTATAGTGATAGATAGCCATATGAGAAAGGAAAGCTGTCACAAATGGGTAATCCCATTTCTATACTTAAGAAATAACAAAAGACAATGTCATAGATAAACAAAAGAAATCATATAGATCATATTAAACACAGTAAGCAAAAAAGTAAGATAAGTTAAAGTATCAAAAAAGGGAAAATATTGGTTTTTGAGATACTAAGGAGACTAATAAATAATTGTTAATTATTAAAATTAAGAAGGAAGAAAGATGCAATGAAATAAATGTCACTAATACACAAATTACCAGCATCAGATATAATACAAGAAATAAATTCTACATATATCAATGTGAACTCATTTTATTGGTTTAGATATATACTTTGAAAGTTGCTTAAAATATTTCAGCATCAACTTCCCAAGCTAAAAAAGATGGATGGTTTAAAAAAAAAAAACACTTGCATAGATATGGGTCTTGTACACTCTTATTATTTTTTGTAATCACCACAAGTCAAAGATAGCACAGATTTCCACTGAAAAGATGGATGTGGTCTGTCAGAATGTTGTCACCCAAATCTTCAAATCCGGTAAAAAATGTTTGCCAATGCAAACAATGCAAACTACTTAGATGAAACCTGGGAGGATTTAAAATAAAAACAAACTTTATCAAAGAATTGAAGGGTTTAAAAAAGACACAAAGAAACAGCTCAATAAAATAAAAAGGAAAAGGTTTAAGAAGAGTAATCATCAGAATAGTGCCTCAGAAAATGCAAATACAAAGCTCATGAGTTTTATTCAGAGCTTGATAATTGAATTTAATAAAGCAATAGAAACACTGAAGAGGACTGAAGATGAAATGAATTTGAATTTAAAAAAATCCAATACCTCAACTACATACCTCAAAGGAAAGCTCTACAAGTTGAATTAAAGAAAAGATAGAATTATGATTAGAAAACAAATTAGCAGATTTGGACCAAATAAACAAGGGATATAAAAAATAAAACCTTTCAATTTAGGTATAGATGAGGGAAAAGAATCCCAAGTCAATGGCATAGAACAAGTCTTCAACAAGATTACTGAAAGCGTTGCCAAACTGAGAAAAGACTCATTCATCCAGATAAAAGAGGCACCCAGATGATCAAATAGGGCAGACAAGAAAAGATATATCATAGTTAAAACACTAAACACAAACAAACCAAAGAAAGTGAATTGACAGCTGGAAAAAAAAGAGAATGTCACATTGTCATTGCTCTGGATTGAATGAGACCTGGGAAAATGGAGCCAATGAGTGAGGCAGGTAAGTCTTATGCAATAGCCAAGTTTATTCAGAATATCAGACAATTTACACTCGCAAACATCTGGTAACAAAGGATATGGAGTTTGAACAGAAGGAACCAGACTTGAACTGGGCAAAGCTTCTAGTGATGAGACCTGGTTACATTCCTTCGAGCTGTTCAAGAGTGTGCCATGGAGATTGCTAAACAATTAAAGCTGATGGTAGGACAGAACGTAGTTATCTGAAAACTGACAGCAGAGCCCCATTTCTGAGGACACATCTATACAGTTTACTGATCATCAAATGGAGAGAGGAGGAGCTGGTGCAGTCATAGAGCCTTCATCCCTACCTTCTGGTCTGTTTGGGGTGAAAAAGTACTGTTCAGGCTACAGAAAAAGAAACATGAACGCCAACCCACCCACAAAACCCTCAACCTACAACCTCTGCTGCCTGCAAGAAGTGCTGGGGCATTAATGAGGTAGAACTTCTGAGAATGCCAAGGCAATGTTTGACCTCCAGGCACTGAGAGGAAGTTCATGTCCTACATTGCCTAGATGGTCAGGAATTAGAGACTGGATAACACAGAGACCTAGGGCAGAAACAAGCACAAGCGTTCAGAAAAATAAAAGAACTAATTCCCAATGATCTACTGTTATCCTCATTGATCCGTGCCTTGCCCAGCCATCATCCGAAAGGCTTCCTAATGCAGCACATGGGAACAGGTGCAGTGACTGACAGTCAGACCT
Organism: Acomys russatus; assembly: GCF_903995435.1. NCBI lineage: Eukaryota > Metazoa > Chordata > Mammalia > Rodentia > Muridae > Acomys > Acomys russatus. The sequence continues at coordinate 18,433,804 of NC_067156.1, read as the reverse complement.
TATGCAGAAAGTCTATATTGGAGATCTCAATAGGTCACAGCCCTCAAAGATTGAGGAAATCCCTGGAAGAGGGGAGGAAGGGCTGTAAGAGTCAGATGGAATAGAGTGTGCCAGAAGAGTATGCCCCACCAAATCAATTAAACTGGGCTCATACAGCTCATAAAGGCTAAAGCCACAAGCAGAGGCCCGCATAAGTCTATACTAGATCCTTTCCATTTATTTTTTTTTATTAATTTATTCTTGTTACATCTCAATGTTTATCCCATCCCTTGTATCCTCCCATTCCTCCCCCCCCCCATTTTCCCATTATTCCCCTCCCCTATGACTGTTCCTGAGGGGGATTATCTCCCCCTATATATTCTCATAGGGTATCAAGTCTCTTCTTGGCTACCTGCTGTCCTTCCTCTGAGTGCCACCAGGTCTCCCCCTCCAGGGGACATGGTCAAATGTGAGGCACCAGAGTACGTGAGAAAGTCATATCACACTCTCCACTCAACTGTGGAGAATATTCTGACCATTGGCTAGATCTGGGAAGGGGTTTAAAGTTTACCTCCTGTATTGTCCTTGGCTGGTGCCTTAGTTTGAGCGGGACCCCTGGGCCCAAATCTGCCTATCATATTGTTCTACTTGTAGATTTCTAGGACCCTCTGGATCCTTTTATTTTGCTATTCTCCCATGCGTCTCTCATTTAGAGTCCCAATAGGATGCCTTCCCCTCTGTCCCAGTTTCCCGGTAAGTGAAGGCTTCAAGCGACACCACATGCTGGCGAGGATGTGGGGAGAGAAGAACACTCCTTCATTGCTGGTGGGAATGCAAGCTAGTACAGCCACTTTGGAAATCTATCTGGTGCTATCTCAGAAAAATGGGAATAGGGCTTCCTCAAGACCCAGCTATTCCACTCCTTGGAATATACCCAGAAGATGCTCCAGCACACAGCAAGAAACTTTGCTCAACCATGTTCATAGCAGCCTTATTCATAATAGCCAGAACACGGAAACAGCCTAAGTGTCCCTCAGTAGAAGAGTGGATAAAGAAACTGTGGTACATATACACTATGGAATACTACTCAGCTATTAGAAACAAGGAATTCCTGAAATTTGTGGATAAATGGATTGAGCTAGAAATGATCATAATGAGTGAGTTAACCCAGAAGCAGAAAGAATCAAATGGTATATACTCACTTATGTCTGCATACTAGCCCAAGGGGCATGTCCCACGAAAGCCTTTCCATTTATTATATAGCTGTTAGTGTGGTGTCTTTATGGGATTCCTAACAGTAGGAGTAGATATTTCTCTGGCTTCTGTGCTGCTCTTAAGACTCTTCTTCCTCCTATTTGGTACCCACATCCAGCCTCAGTAGCAGGACTTTTACTTTGTTATGGATCTTGTTTTGTCTCACTTTGCTTTTGTCTATTGAGGCTAGCTCTTTCCTGAAGATGGAACACAGGAGAAATGGGTCTTAGGGAGAGGGAGGTGGGGGCAGCTTGGAGGACTGGAGAGAGGAAGACTGTGGTCAGGGTATAGTACATTAGAGAAGGATCTATTTTCAGAAGCGAGGACAGAAAGGAGGACGGAAGGGAGGATGGAAGGAAAGAAGGAATGAAAGAAAGTCACATGAATAAATTCTCATGAGTTCAAGGTGCATACAATCACAAGAACAAGCTGCATGTGGCAAAAACGGTTTTCCATAGAGACATATAAAGGATAGTTTAATATTTGGTTGAATAACATCAACAAGAAGCAATGAGTAATATGAAGTAAATTCTTGTTTGCTACACCTGTGGGGAGCATGGAAAAACATTTCAAGAACACATTTACATAATAACTTTAAATATCACTGGTCTCAATTCTTCAATCAAAAGGCATAGAGTGGCTGAAGGGATCGAGAAACAAAATCCATCTGCTTTTCCTCTATAACAAGTACTTCTTAGTTTTAAACAAAAGCACATTCTCCACAATTGAGTGGAGAGTGGGGTCTGACTTTCACATGAACTCTGGTGGCCCATATTTGACCCTGTCCCCTTGATGGGGAGGCCTGGTGGCACTCAGAGGAAGGATAGCAGGCTACCAAGAAGAGACTTGATATCCTATGAGCATATACAGGGGGAAGAAGTCCCCCTCAGTCATAGTCATAGGGGAGGGGAGTAAGGGGAAAATTGGAGGGAGGGAGGAATGGGAGGATACAATGGAAGGAATAACAATTGAGATGTAATATTGATAAATTAATGAAATATATTTTAAAAAAGAATTTACAAAAGTACTACAATCAAATGGGACTGGCAAGCAAGCAGATGTTACTATTGTAATATCAGACAAAGTAGACTTTGAGCTAAGACTAACTAGAAGAGATACATAGGAACATTTCATTTTAACCAAGAGAGCCATTAATCTATTAGATATTACTATCCTAAACATATAGGCACCAAATCTGGAACATCCATTTTTATAAAATATATCTACTGTTGGATTTAATGACAAGGATTTCAATAGGCTACCTCCTCCACTAAACAGAAAATCTAATGCTTTTTTTTGGTCTCTGAAGACACAGGATCCACATGGTACACATGCAGGTGAACACTCATACACATAAAATCAAACAAATAAAGAAAATAAAACAAAAACAAAATAATCTGTTGACAAAGAATTAACATTTCTAATCTTTGTAAAGTGTTAATTGAAAGAGCCCCAAACATAATAAATCAGCAGAATATATTATCAAGTTTAAAAATGCATATGTATATGAATTTAGATGTAGATTATTTCCTGAATAGAAGGTAAAAACAATCACTGTAATAGAAGCATTAACAGGAAGTAGAACAGGTTGTCTAAAATTAGAAAGTGATGAAGATGGCATTAAATAGAGGAATGCTCAGACTCAGCAATGATGAAAAACAGGAGGCTCTGTGCAGAGATGGAGTTAAAGAAAACCTAGAGAAGTGCTGGGTGATATTAAGGTGAGGTGTGACCCTGTTCTTTTAGTTTTATTTTAGAGTTTTCATAATTACCTCAACTGTGAGATAGTCACTTATTTCTAATAGATAAACTCTAAGGCTTTTCTATAACTTGAAAATATGTAGTGAATAATCTCAGTTGATCTTCAGAGTTTAGAAAGCTTTCAGTGCCTGAAGACTGATTATACCAAATGTGTTGCCTATACTCTATGGAGAACTGTGAAGTCTAGGTATTCACAGAGTCAGACACACATCTAAGTGTACAGTGAGAGATTGTGAACAATAGCCACCTATTCCACAAACAAATTAAAAACTCACACTCATTTTTTTTATCTGCTTGGTCCCAGAGACTTGAACCATGCTTGAGTAGTTTGATCTGTAGTAATCCAAGTGTCAACATGCTAGCAAAGGTAGATAATTTATTATTGTGAAAACATTTTTACATTCATGTCAAGTAGAAATAGCCAGAGCAGTGCCCACAGATCCCTGACTGTAACTGAGACCACTAATAGGTATTCTGCCAAACAAATTTACCAATAAAACATTATACATCAGGTTGCCAAGAAGAGACTTGATACCCTATGAGAAGATACAGGGGGAGGTACTCCTCCTCAGGAACAGTCATAGGGGAGGGGAATAATGGGAAAATGGGGGGGGGGGAGGGAAGAATGGGAGGATACAAGGGATGGGATAACCATTGAGATGTAACAAGAATAAATTAATAATAATAAAAAAAACATTATACTTTTAGACTGATAGTATTTGGAGGAAATGGTAATGGAGAAATTAACATCATACTAGATGTCTGAGGAAAGATGAATACATGTCTGAGACTAACAAAAGGACATCCCTCTTTATGAGTTTGGAGTTCATGTTGCCTGTGCTTCCCAGTTTCATTGTAATACAGGCCATTGCTTGTATCAGTTTGACTCCTGTGAAACTCTGCGAGTTAATGATGTATCATGTCAGACGTTTACTTACTTCTTCCTAAATTTTCAAAAACTCTGGCCCACTCCTGAGTCACAAAACAGAAACTCATTAATCAGTTAAGAGAGAAGGAGCTGGGTCCTGGCCCTGCAGCAGCAGAAGCCAGGCCTGGCCAGCTATCGCTGACTAACCAACTGAGCTGCCATCTGGGTTGAGATCCAGCATTTTGTGTTGGTTCCCTCAAACATATGCTCCATCTATGAGCTGCTGGAGCAAACGAAGGGGTTGGTCAGGAAGAACCAGAGCTACAGTTTCACCATGACTATGTCAACAGCAGCGGCCTGGTGTTTATAGTGCTTTAGAAACCAGAAACTTCAAACCAGACCAATGATTTTTTGCAAACAGCACACACACACACACAATCACACACACATATACACATATATGTATATATGTATGTATGTACATATATGTGTATATATATTGCCACTTCAGAGAATGAATATTTCCAGGAGAGATGGGAAAGAGAGCTGAAGAAGTGGTGAGAGTGGTGGAGAGAGGTAGAACTAGACACATGAAGGTGATGATAGTTGTGAAAGAAGCCTATTGTATCGTTATTGAGTGGGGCCCACAGGATGATGTGCAGCATCCTTGAGTTTGCACTCTGACTCAGCCCCAGGAACATGCTGCCAAGACACATAATTTCCCTGGTTCTGAGCAATGACAGCATGTCCAAGATGAAGAATGATCATTTCTGGATTGTGCATCTTCGAAAGACCTCTTGGGTCTGTGATGCATCAGGAGGCTTCATTGTTATCCTTGACATGCTACCTAGGCTGTGTTGAAGCCCAAGGTTCATATGGATCTTCATAGTCCTACAACAGCCAGGAGCCATATTGATTTCCATGGCCCGTTTTACCATTTTAGGCTATGCAGACGTCCATGGTCTGTGCTGCCACATGAACCAATATTGATGTCTGTGGGCCATATTTTCACCAAGGGCCATGTCTAGGTCCATGGTCATACTGAAATTGGTGTCTGTGTTGATGTCTGTGACCTGTGCTACCACAGATGGACAGGGACATACCTGTAGACTGTACTGCATCCTGAAGCCATGCTGATGTCGATGTGCCATGCTCCCACAGGGTGCCATATTTATCTGAGTGGCATTTGCTGCCACCTGAGGCCATAGTGATGTCTAGGTTCATGATGACATCAAGGGCCATGTATATATCCAAGGTCCTCAGATGGCAGAGTTGATACCTGTAACCTGTACTTCCACCAGAGATCATGTGGATGTCCAGGCTCTGTGCTTTCTCCAGAAATCATAAGTAAATCAATGATCTATGCTTTTGCTAACTGTAAAGGGCAAGGTAGCTACTTTTGTCATGGTATTGATGATTGTGGACTCACAGTTGACATGGAAGGCTTTTTTGAGAACCCCTACCTCCACCCTTACCGTATTTTCCCCGTCCTTAAAAGTTACATCCTAAACAGAAAGCCTCCAAAGAACTGTTAAAAATTGTGCTAAGGATGCCAAAGTGTAGCTGTCCAAAGTTGATGGCTTCTGCCACAGGTGAGTGTGGGCAAAGACTCAGTTTTCTTCAAGGATCTGGCCACTGGGGATTTGACAACGCTCCAGTGAATATATGGTCAACACAAATTGGACATTTTATCTTTCTTTTACTTTTCATCTCCTTTATTTTAGGAGTGATCACAAGGGTTGGGGGGTGGAACTGGTAGTACCGGGAAGAGAGGGGCCTCAGGGTTAATGATGTGAAGTTCCCAAATAATCAATGAAAATATTTATGAAAAAAAGACTTGTTAATTAGGAGGCTTGATAAAAATTCTAATTCATAAAGGATTATAGAAGTGTTGTGCTCTGAATTGATTTCTACTACTAAGTAAATCTACCAAGATTAACTCTTTTTGATAGTCTAATAAATAAATGCATGAATGAGAAGACCAGTGTGTAGAAGCATTTCTCCTCACCTCCTCCATCCTAATTCATTTTAAGAAATGTGACATAGATATACACAGTTTTCCAAAAGCTCTATACATACTGATTTGTCTTAATTTAGTTCTGTCTTCTGACCACAACAGGTATTTTCTTTGTGACCCATTTGTGAATTTCAAATTTCCTGACTAGATTTTTTTTTGGTTGAAACTGCTGGTCTTTTATATACTTTTTATTACATGTTTATGAAGGTGGCATGTTCTTATAGATAATTTGTTTGTATGTCAAAGAGGCTATATTAGTTACTTTTTTGTTGCTGTGATAAACCACCATGACCAAGGCCACAAAGGAAAACAGGGTTTGTGATGAGTATACAGTTTCAGAAGAATAAGAGTCTGTTATGGTGGAGAAATATGGTAATAAGTGGCATTACGGCAGCTGGAGCAGGAAGCTCTGGGCTCACATACAGGAAATGGAGTAATCCTTTTACTGTAAAAGCACATCTCCCAGTGACATACTTCCTGCAGAAAAGCTGAAATACATAAATGTGCATGCTACTTTTGATAGTTAGAAGCTCTGGTCAAATCTGAACTTCTCTTTGCCAAAATATTAGTTATGAGAAGGAATGTTAGGGTTCATAACTACTGTTTGCTGAAAATACAAGAAAGTCTCCTAAAACTATAAAAAAATTAAATGATAAAACATGAATGTTTATGGGTGAAACTGACCAGAAGGGTGAGTTGTTATGCTAAACACCATAGATGGCTTCCATATTTGAAAATAAACTGAAATGTGCTATTCCTCCTGTCCCCCATAGAGGTATGATTCATTCTGCTTTGTCCTGTTTCTCTCTGTCTACATATCTGTGGCTGTCTGTCTGCCTGTCTATCTGTCTGTCTTTGTATTTCTCCCTCACACACAAATACACATGTACACACATGCGCACACATGCATGAGCACACAGACACACAGGTGCACACACACATGTGCACACACACACACACACACACACACACAAATGATCTGCTCCTTTGAGATACATTCTATATTCCTTCAACAGAAATCTGACTCCAGAATAAGCACTGCAAGGTAACAGGCCACGCATACTACTCTTTGTTTGCTATTTTTGTTTTAATTACTGTTCTCAGTGCAAGACAAGTATCCTACCTCAGTCTCACACTCACTCTAAGCAAAATACAAATGATGCTATGGACAACTGTAGAAGAGCATTTACAAATGAGATTCAACACTTGCTCTGTATAGTACAGCATTTTGACTGTGACCTCTGCTGTGGGAGGAAATAAAGGCCCTGTCTCTTTTTTCATGAGCATTGTAGCTTTATAATACCATTATCATATAGAATGGAAGAGTGTCTGAGACTTTTCTGTCCTATCAGATGGAAGCAGTAGACGTTTTCTTTGCACTATGCCCTGAATTTTTCTACCACTTTTAGGCTGATGCATTTATTTAGTCATGCCCAGGAATTAACTTTTTTTGTTTATTAAGTTGAAGATGTTAGGTCCTGAAAAAAAAGTGAAAGTATGAAGTAAATGCACCATTTTTCTCCAGTAGATTTTACATGTCCATGTATACATATACACATTATGTATATAGTCTATGGATATAAATCCATCCAAGTTACTTCATAATCACTTGTTTTCATTGAAATAAATTCCTTATTGGGGTGTGTGTGTGTGTGTGTGTACATACATGCATGTGTGTGTATGTGTGGGCATGCACCTGTGTGTGTGTGAGAGCTCATGTTTTCATTGAAATAAATTCCTTATTGGGGTGTGTGTGTGTGTGTGTGTACATACATGCATGTGTGTGTATGTGTGGGCATGCACCTGTGTGTGTGTGTGTGTGAGAGAGAGAGAGAAAGAGAGAGAGAGAGAGAGAGAGAGAGAGAGAGAGAGAGAGAGGAGGGAATAGGTACAGGACACACAGAAATATATTCAAGGTTTATGCTGCATGAATAAAATAGAATGCAATTTCTTGAAATAGATTTTTACTCTTCTGTCCTGTTAGCTGCTGGCAACATCTAAAAGGATGATGGACATCAAAGATCACAGTTAAAATTGACAGGTGTTGGTACACAGAAAAAATTTTACTTGGATATTAGATGCATATATAATCTCCCTATATGGATAGGTTAAGGAATTTGGCATTTTATGCTTAAAGAAAAAAACATATGAATTGGCAGAACAGTGTAAGTGTCCTCAGATTTTTAGAAGGGTGCTGTGTGGCCCATCAGGGAACATTAAAGCCAGAGTATAGAAATGAGGTTAAAAATCAGTTCCAGGTTATCACCACTTGATTTTCTTAAGAAGTATGTCATCCTTGGCAGGCACTGAGGTGCTTCTCATCAGAGGTATTCAGGCTGAATGATGACAGTTGAAAATCACTGGTCTCTTCTGACACTGCATCAGTGATACACAAAGAACCCACATGAAATCAGCTTTCCTACTTTCCTTGATAATAATTACAATTGTGTTTAAATCTGTGGGCTGGCGCAATCAGAATCAACATTCCTAGAATTCAAGGGTTCTCTCCACTCTTTTATTTTCTTAGGCAACACAACTTTTTATTTTGAAGAAGAGGGGAAAAAGCCCAAAGGTACCATACACATCAAAATGCTCTTGAAATATAACATTTTGATGAGTTAAGAAGTAAAGCAGTAAGAAATAAGTATGGATTAAATGTCTCTTAAAAAAATGGGTGTTAAAAATTGATGGAACAGTACCTGGCAAAACACACTAAGGAGTTTGCCAAGTCTCCAGCATTTGAAATATTCTTTGTTACACTTGACAAAGTCAACCCCACTGAGTGTCTCAAAAGATATTGCCACTACAGGCTGGCATAGCTACCCATAAATACACAGTGTGAGTTTTCAAACAGATTCTTCTGTTCAGAAACAAAACATAGTCCAAGTCTGAGTGACAGAGGATTTCCTGGGCATCTGCCAACCAGAGAAAACAAATCTGGAAAACTGCAGCTATTGTCCTTAATAAACTAGCAATCCATGCTTAAGCTTTTTGCGGTTCATTGTTGTGTGCCTCTTGTGTTTGCTGTTGTTTTCCCCTAAAGAAATCTATTCAATGATATGCCCTTCTCTTTCAAAGAAAAAAAGCACTGCATTGCTTGGATGCCTTCTTTCTGCTTTTGCACTTCTGGACTCTTCTTTCTTTCTGGTACCTTCTTTATTCTCTTATCCTATGAGCTGCCCCATCCTCTCCAGCTCTCATTGTCTCATACAGTGACAACACATTGCCTCCTTTAGCCCTTCGCTCTTTTAGTTCATACAACCATAGGCAAGGTGAGAGCAAGATCCTCAAACCTGCTTTATGGAGGAGCACTAAAGATGGGCTCTAAATCTGAGATGGGCTATGGGTCTCTTTTTGTGTCTGAAAACTTTGGAGCCATTTTCCTAGCCCTGGCCCTCCCTGCTGAGTTCCTTCCATTGTGAGACAAAAGCATATTCTCTACTACTCTTAATATGAGCATTTAGTTCTTTATATAATCAAGTTCATTGATTTATCAATAGACTAAAGCTTTGGAAAACATTGACTAATACTAGAAGATATGGTATTTTGTCATGTTGGAGAGACACTTGAAATAGCTCTGGGATGGATTGGTTATTTCTGTTCCACCATTACATGTTGCTTAGGAATTGTGCCCCCAGAGAACCACCAGGCTGCCATTAGCCCTAAAAGCTGGCCATGTTAGTGCATACTGAATATATCCATGAACATGAGGGTCAGACAGATAGTTAGGCAAATGGTTACTGATGGGGATGACAACAGATGATGACATCACTTGCTCTTATATAACTCTGTCAATAATCAGAATACAGGTCTGGAAGGGAGAACTAAAGTGCAAATAAGGATACTAGGCAGCCAGGCACATATGCACTGCTCACAAGTCACATATTCTCTGGTGCATGTCACCTATGGCTCTCAGATGTCCCTGGAACCACCAGTGAGAAATGAACAGCTGATTGTGAAGATCTAGTGAAAAAGGAAATGCAGTGTACTGACAAGTAATTTCATATTGGTTACATATGAATCAATAATTTTAAGGGTATATAACTGAAACTAATTTTAACTTTGAAAATGATTTTTAAAAATACTTTGTCTTTTATTTCTGCAAGCCTTTGTACCTGGGTACACTTTAGGCTGAGCTTATTCCTCCTCACATATCTGGTCTTCACTTTGCTCATTCCTCCCTATTGTTGTTTGTTCTATCATCACACACAGTTTTATTTCTTCTTTCATGAAATATGTGTATGTGTGTATCTACATATATATGAATATGTGTGTGCATTTGCATATATAAATATAATTGCATATAATTTATGTATTTATATAAAATCTAGGAGCAACAAGTTGGAGAACATACATCATGTATTAAATGTTGTACAGGTTATACACTCATGGATCCACTAAGAAGAGGCCTACAGCTCACACCACGTTACAGAACAAGAAGACTAGAAGGAGAGAGATCACACGTGGTAGCCAAACTTTCGCTTCAATTACAAGACCAGAGTATGTTTGCTCCCAAAGAGAGGGGATTTGCTCGCGTGTCAGCAGAAGAGGTCTGCAGAGAGTACCTGATGATGTGGCCAGCTGTGAGGAGACTGGAGTTTCTTGTCTTGATACTTATTAGTTGTCATTGGCATCTCCAAGTAAAATATCTCACTGCATGGAGACATAGATAGAGGGGTCCAACATCCTAGTCCAAAAGGAAAGCCAAATCATGCAAACACACAGCTGATCACAAGGATACAGAAGGGCAAAGCTTGCCACAAACAGAAACCAGAAGAAATGTGCGGATCTATCCCAAGAACATGGTTGATTGTACATTGCAGTAAAATCCTTGGCCAAAAACACCACTTGGGTTTAAAGAAACCGAAATTGGGTAAAAACAAGCAAGCAAACAAGTAAGCAGTCAAGAAACCTTAGAGTTCTGAAAAGGTGAACCACAGAGATTAATGGGATCATTGGGGTAAAGGGTCTATGAGCTTATGAATAAGCAATTTTTGTGTGTTTCCAGCTACGTGAATTGTCATTTATCTGGTAGCAGTTTATTACTACATTGATTTTTAAATAAAACATTATATTCAAATAAGGTAGTTTAAGAAATATGGTTAATTTCATTTCTGGATAGGCATTGTGATGTACAGCTATAGTACTAGGATTCAGGATGCTGAGGTGGCAGGATTAAAACCAGCCTGAGCAACACGCAAGGCACCATGCTGAAACTCTAGACAAATAGATAAAATAAATAAATATGTACATTTCCATGTGCCAATGTGTCTGTGACAAGATTTTTATTTTATTTTATTTATGTCAGTGCTACTTTTAGACTATGAATTTGATACATAATGTTGGAAGCCTTCAGGAGGCTCAGTACTGCTGGCCTAAAGACTTGGCTTCAGCAAGCATAGTTCAAGTACAGGCTGAAAGATACCAGACCAAAAAATGGCAATAAGATGGGGCCCTACTGTGTGGGCACAGAGGGAAGTCAAGGTGAGGACCTACTCTGTGGGCTTCTTGGTTGTCTTGTCTTTTATACCTGTTGTCACCTGAAGTAAGTGCTGGACTTATTTCCTCAAGGGGTTTGAACAACTCAGCATAACCTACTTTCAAGAGGAAGAGACAGTCTCTTACTAAGAAACCATGTGTTCCAAATTGGATGGTTCAATTTTAGTTGATGGAGTTTGTACTTCCGACATATGAAGGATGTTTAGACAACTGCTTTAGGAATTGCAGATATTTCTGTGAAAGAAAAGCAGGAAGTATCTATCATGTGTGGAGGTAAATTTCCCTCTAGGAACTATGGCGAGTGAATTGTGTGGGAGAAAGACTTGCCAGGCTTGGTGATTTTAATGTGTACAAGTTGAAATATGGAGGAAAGAATTCAGAGGATCAAGACATCAAAGAGTGCCAAGTACTCAAAAGAATGGTGTACCACAGACAGGTATACACACGTTTATGTCATTTCTACCAGAAAGGATTTTTCACAGAAAACAAAGCAGAACACAGTCCACTTTTAAGCAAGCCGAAAAACAGACTGAGTCAGAATAAAACCAGTGTAATTTAAGTACATCATCCTGTTACCCCTCTCTACCTTCCTTCTGTTTCCAGTCATGCTGAAAATGAAGAACAAGACAAAATTCAGTCATCTCTTCCCATTCATTCACTTAAAAATTGAGAGACTCCGACTCTGTGAGTGAAAGACAAAAGAGGGATGAATGACCACACAGTATGACTCTCAGTGGTGCAGTGCCCTGTGGAATCCTTTCCTAGGGCCTGACATCTGTGAGAGTCTCAATTCTTACAGTCTGGGAAAGGACAAGGTGCAGATCCGTAAACTGTAATTGGGCAGATCCAGACAGCTCTCAATTTAGCGGATGCTCCACAAGCAAGCAGAGGCCTCCTCTGTTGACACTGATGATGGAGATGCTAGCAGAGGGCAGTGAGAGGCACTTGGCTGCCTCCCCTGGAGACCAGGCAGGGCATGCCTTCCTGGGTACTGGGAGGAAAATCCAGCTCATTAAAAGCAGAAAGTTTTCACTGACATTTTCCAACCCTCTCTACACGATTCCCCTCTTGTCTTCATTTCTCAGCCTGACCTTCTCGGTTCACCTCTGCCCCAGGGGTCAACATAACTTCATGGTTGATACTGATTTTTTTTTAACAGCAGCAATTTCAACCCAGTAAGAACTGTCCCAAAAGCACAGAAGGTATCAGACTAAAGTGCCTCTCTAACAACTTGATACACTACCTAATTCACAAAGGCATAGAGGCAGAGATGTGTTGTTTTGTTCTTAGCTTTTTCAAAGCATGAATGTTCCCATGGCCCTGCCTCACCCTTGGCTTTTTTTTTTTTTTTAAACAAATAATCACCTTTAACGTGTGATGTTTCTGAATCTAACTCACATATAAGTCTTCATATTTTTGTCAGTGTAATTATCTTTGCACACAGCTCTCAGCATAAAGTTCAAGTGATTCAAGGACTCAACTCTTTATTTCAATTCCTTTAACATGCCTTAAGTTTATCACAGAAAGTTTCAAACATAATAGAAAGTACAGATTATAGTATAAGCAATGACCATAGGCTCTTCAACCCTGCTAAGCATGGACCACTGCTATCTAACCCTGCTGCATCTCTATTCACACTTAATTTCTTATGACGTCAATAGTTTTGGGAAATTTCAAATGTTACATTTTTTTGCCTGTAAATATTCCAAAATGTATAACTAAAAAAGTAAGAGAACTAGAAAAATATGAAGTAAATAACACATATACACTCCTTGACTAAAACTATCTAGCCTTCTCTATAACCACATATCATTCTTATGTTAAAAAATGTTTAACACTACATTAATTGAGTCACAATTTAAGAAAAGTCTATTTTCTGTGGTCTTTGTTCTTTTCTCTTTTGATTCAAGGATTCTTCACATATTCCCTTTATGAAAAACTGTTTCTAAAATAATATTTTTTAGGAGGACCCAAGGAGATGACTTAGTGGGCAAAACCACTAACCACACAGCCTGACAATAATGTTCAGAACCCAGAACACACATAAAAAGTGTGATACAACACCTTGTGACTGTAATCCCAGTTCTCTTACCAGGGAGGTGGGAACAGGAGAATTGCCCTAGAGTACGCCACCCAACAGCAGAAACAGGATATTCTGCCTCAACAAGGTGGAATAACATGTTTCCCAAAGTCCTTCTGACCTTCCCAGGAGCACAAGGGACGTGGCATTATGTACATATGAACACACACACACACACACACACACACACACACACACACACTTGGTCTTATAGAGTGTCTAATGGTCTAAATTTTCTTAATGCATCTTTAAATTTCATACCTTGTTATCTCTGTCTCATTCATTTTTTTCATTGATCAAAGTTCAGCCAGGTTGGTTTTTTTCTTGCCCCCTGATTTATTTACTGCATTACTATTTTAGAATGTAGCTCTCTAAGAAGAACATATTCAGCATGATGGCTACCCCAAATTAGTCCCATAACATAGGGAAGAAGCCATTAACTCACATTAAATCTTTGGATAAAGATATTTGTGTAGTGGAAGTTTTGGTTTCTTAAAGCATCAGTTATGTTATGGTTTTGTTTTAATACCAAGTATGGGATATGGAGCTGCTTTTAGTTTATCCACAGATGATAATTCCCTCATGTGGCTCAGAGAGGGCTGTGGTCTTTGCCAGCTGCAGAGAGTTGAATTCTAAGGACCCTCCACTAACTTTTCTTTCTTTCCTACCAGGTGTTGGAGGGTTGGAAGAGATTGGGGTGAAAAGGAGATAGAGACATAGGAAACACCATTAAAATAGGTAATAAGAAGTAGCAGTAACATATTTGTGATTGGGGAAAAGCATTCTATTAGAAAGAATATAACATCCAGCTACTTTAAAAAAGAGATTTTAAAAATTAATTTATTTACTTACTTTACATCCTGATGGTAGAACCACCTTTTAAAAGTTGCCCTACCCTTATGTACTGAGCACTTTGTGACCCTGATTATTTTAAATTTCATTAAATAACATTAAGATGTATTATAAAAAAAACCTTAACTCCCCATTTCACTCAATGACCTCTGTTGTAAATCTGTTGTTCTTTTTGTAAAAACAAAACAAAATCTCAATACATTCAAATGACTAAAGACAGGAAAGCAGAATTGATAAAGAAGGCCATGGATGGAAAGCTTGAGGGAGAAATCCATCTTAAGAGGATAACATCTGTGGTGATACAAATAAGAATAGGCTCATATATTTGAATGCTTAGTCATGGGGGTTGCCATGAGAAAGATTAGGCGATTTGGCCCTGTTGGAGTAGCTACGGCCTTATATAGGAAGTTTGCCACTGTTGGTGGACTTTGAGGTTTCAAAAGACCACGCCAGGCCCCATGGCTCTCTCTTGCTGCAACCTATGGATCCAGATATAGAACTCTCAGCTGCTTCTGCCCCACCATGTCTGTCTATGTGTGCTTCCGTAATGATAATGGACAAAATATCTGAAACTGTAAGCAAGGTCCAATTGAATTAAATGCTGCATTTTGTAAGAGTTGCTGTAGTCAGGAAGTCTCCTCAAAGCAATATAAAACTAAGACAGAAGTTGGTACTAGGGGCCTGACCATACTGCTTATTGGGAGAATATCGACTTTGAGCCTTTGAATTAGGAAAGCAGTTGAAGGCTGTAAGTGGCCTTACTAGTAGAATCATGGAAGACAGTGGTCATGGCCCAGCTCAAGAGGTTTCAGAGAGGAGAAATATTAATCAATGGCCTAGAGAACTTTCTTGTGATATTTTGCTAAAGAATGTGTCTACCTTCACCCTTGTCAAAAAGTTTACCTGAGGCTAAATTGAAGAGTTGTGGATTAAAAAAAAAAAAAAAAAAAAAAAAAAAAAAAAAGACAGCCTAGTACTAACTCTACATTGTAATTTATTAGCAGTCACTCTATGGAAGATCTTTAATGTAAAGAAGCAAGCTATGTAGGAAATAAAATCTACAGTTTGAGGAGCAAAGGAACACCAGAAGTACAATGTGGCTAAGCCCAGTGCTAAGGAGATGATAAAATAAGGGAGTGCTGACCTAAGGGCAAGACCCCACCCAGATAAGCTCCTAATTTGTGAAAAGGATTTTTTTTAAAAGCTTAAGTAGTAAGGAAAACTACCAAAACCTGGATGCTGATGCAGATGTAATTGAAGGAGGGGGCCACATTCCAGCAGGAGCAAGCAGCAGAATTTGGGAAGTACAGGCAACTGGTTGTGGCTTTAGAATTAAAGATAGAAGACAGGAGTTGTGAAAGCGCCTTTCACTGCTGAGGAAAGCCTCTGAGGCCAGGCATGTGCCAAAGGTGTTGCTGCCTGGAGGCCTAGAGAGTGCGCTGCACGAAGCTGTGAAGGTAAGGCCTGGATTTCACTAGAGTCTCTAAGATGTTGGAGTTGCCAGAGTCATGGGATACCTTCCAAGAAGAGCGTAAGACTGGGTGTAGAACCAGACCAAGAGAAAAGTGTACTGCATTTAACAAAACTAGAATGAGTTGGAGTTCTGACAAATCATTTTTGCATCACACAAAGAGTTGTGGAATTTGGAGGTTGCTGTGATGGTCTTTGGTCTTGTTTTATAATTACACGATTTATCCATTTTATTATTGATGTATGATAGAACTTTTTCCAGTATTTGGTTATTATAAAGTAATATGGTCCTTTAAAACATCTGTTTGCTGACTACACCTCTATATTTTTATTTATGTGTAGACCCTAGAATAAATAAAATTTCTGTTGGTGGAGCCTAAGAGATAGCAGGGCTGGTAGGTAAAGGTACCTGCAGCCAAACTTGGCTATTTTAGTCCAATCTAGAACCCACATGGGAAGGACAGTGATGACTCCCACATGTTGTCATCCTACCTTCACACACGTCCTGCCTCCCAACAAACTAAAAATTGTAAATGTTTTCCAACTTCATTATGTGTAAAAAACATATAACCTCATGTGTACCTGTTGTTGCTGAGGAGTTTCCATAGCATTCACATTTCCAGAGGCAGCTATTTCAAGCCCTCTTCTGTAACGATCCAGCCTTACTTTCCAGGTGTCATTCAAGTTTTCTATTACTATCCAGAGGTGGTTATTTTCTCTTTTGGAGGTCTAGCAGAGCTAAAGCTTCATAGTTTTTTGCAAATTGGTTATTATCTTTAGTTAGCTGTCCATTCAAGTCTTCCACCCATTTTGATCAATGTCTTGTTTTTACTGATGCTTGCATGCTTTCTGTTAATTTTTGAGATGAGTTACTACTCAATTTGAGAAAAAAATAATTACAAGGCCCGACAGAGGAGAGGAGTTTGGCTTGTATCTTTGATTGATTTTTAAATTGTCAAATTTAGCTGATTAGTTAGCTATCATTCTAAAGATTGTTTCTCACTGACAATAAAATGTTTTGCCTAATTATTTGCACAACATTACGTTTTATCCTCTATGGTATTCTATCAACTACTTTATTGATACTGCTCCCTTATCATCATTTATTCATAACTGGAAAATGACCACCAGGGTCTGAGGCGCAGTTTTGACTGTGAAAATATTTTTTTTCTTTTATCCCTTTGTTCATGATCTCAGTTATAGTTTAACACCAGGCACCCAGGTGACCACTGGTGAATAAACCTAGCTGATTTCCATGCTGGAAGCATGAATATATACAAATTCTTAGCATTTGCTTCAAGTAGACTTACATAAACTTATTTATTTTTTGTTAGACAATAAATCAGACAAGCACAAAAGGGAGAAAAATCAGAATACTTGTGGGTCATAAATTAATTTTGATTCCCCAGACCAAAGTCTTGTTATGAAAAAAAAATATAATAGCAATTCTCCTCTTACACTATTTAGAAATAAGATAATATCACACCCAGAAAAAATGGCCTAATGAAAGTGGCATTAAAGTTTTAGGTGGTGTCATTAATCTAACCAATAATTCATCAAATTGCTACTGCTATAACTACATTGAATCTAGGTAGCAGATGGTTTTAAAAGTATGAAAATTATATTTTAGATTAGTCATGTAAGGTTTTAGTGTTAGGTATTCATTAAACTGTAAATCTTTTCCTCCTCCACTTATAACATGATGTTGAATTGTAACTGTATCCCCACAATATATCATAACTCATGAAAGTTTGTTACTCCTTACAGAAACTGCATGGGAAAGACAAAAGAAAAATGCTAAAACATTGTTAACTTGCTCATAACTTTACAATTGAAATACATTGTTCCCATTATTCCAGAAAGAAACTAATAATAGGACATTTTTCTCTTTTCTTGTGTGTCTAGAAATTATTCACAAAACATACAACACTTGGTTTGTAAAATCATAGAAGGTCTCGAATGTACTTATGCTTTTTAACAGTTGAGAAACCAGTATTAAAACATAACATGTATTTATGATTCATACTGCTAATACAACAGACATTTTAAATCCTGGCAAGTTTTGTTGGTTTGTTTGCTTGTTTGTTTGTTTTTTGATACAAGGAAGTGATGTTGAGCTGGAAGATTGGAGTCACACTGGCAGATGTGAGTCAGTATTGCAATCATGACTGAAACAAGGCCCCATTTTCTCTTGTTTGTGGACTGCCTCATCATATGGTCGAGCAGTTTGACTCATAAAAAGCATGGTATTTAAAAAATTAAAAGTAGAAATATGTCTTGCCTCTAGGGGTGTGTCTGCCACAAAATAATTACAAGGACAAGTGCAGAGACAACTGCAAAAAAAAAAGTAATTCCATGACTTGCATAGCATAAATTGTTGAGTGCTCAATTCTCGGTGAATCATACAAATAAGAACTGAAAAGTGGAGCCATCAGGTCCCAGATGACTCTTTTGGAAATGTGAAGCATAATATTAATACAAAATGCTGAAATATCAGTAAAGGAAAGTAAAACAATTGTAAAATAATAATAATAATAACAATAATAATAATAATAATAATAATAATAATAATAATAATAATAATAATAAATATCAAAAGCAGTTAAAGGAGATATAAGTATCTACTGAAATGACTATTTTCAGTAGTTTTGGAAATTTGAGTAACACAATTCCAAAGTCCATGATCACTGTGGCTATGAGCAAGGTCAAGCCATGATTAGAACAGACAACCAGGGAAATGTGTATATCTTTTCATTGTGATCTTAGTGAGAAAGAGGGATTTCATAAGGACCATCTCAGTGATTCTAATGTTTTCATTCATTTCTTCTTGTTATACATTGTTCATTTTCACTTTTGAGTAAACGACGTTAGTGCTCAGTTTGTTCACTTTTTACATAGTGTTTTTTGGTCAAAACCTTTTTGTTCACCTTTCTTGGGTGACATCTCTTTTAAATATTGATTTTGTCAGTACCTGTTACTTACTATGTATCTTACAAGGCACGAATTATATGAATGTTAATTTCCAAAGGAATTTCAAAGTGGTTAGCGGTCTTCTGTATTACTAGATAGATACTTTTCTCCCAGACGTTGTCTGTAATGCACAGCTCTCAACGGGTGAGTCAAATCTAATATTAGTGAATTATAATCACCTCTTAATGAGATATAAATCTTTTAGTTTTAAAATACCATTTTAAAGTTGTCATTAAAACATGATAGATTTTTAGTTCTTAAGACATTTAATGACTCAGTGTGGGATTGACCTAGTTGGAAGATTGATAAAGAATCAACTTATTTATGTCTCCTTAATGAACATTAAATGTCCTTCTGAAGTGATGAAGTAAAGGATACCAATACAGGGGATCTGAAGCCAAAAAAGAAAATGGGCATTAGTCAGGCATGGTGGTGCATGCCGTAATCCCAGCCCTCAGAGAGGCAGAGGCAGTTGATCTCTGTGAGTTTGAGACCAGCCTGGTCTACAAAATGAGTGAAAGGCTACACAGAGAAACCCTGTCTTGAAAGCAAAAATGAAAGAAAAGAAAAAAGAAAAAGAACATGGGAGTTATACTGACTGTTTATCTGGGCCTGAAAAAATGTGCGATGTTTCTCAAGGGGAGTTGGTCTCATAGCCCACTCTGCAGGGCTTGATAGTCCCACAGAATAAGAATATGCCATGACACTTAAAAACACAATGATCTAAAAAAAATCATAATTTGGGTATTACTCAGTATCTTCAGATATTTTCTCAGCATTGGCCCATTAGTAAAGGGGCAATAAGGATTGTCTCTGTTACTTTCATGGGATCTTGTCCTATTTCTTTCTACAATGTATGCATTTATCTCTGTTCTTCTATGCCATTATCAGTATTTTTTATTCCATATCACTAATGTTCCTCCATCCTATATACAATTAAAAGAAAAACAAATTGGTGACAGTGATCATTTCAATCTGACTTTCAATGCTTTGTATTGACTATTCATTATCAACAGTAAAATCCAGGATTGTCAATTACTGCAGGACTCTGGCCCTATTTCACCTTATTTCTCAACATTCAGAATCCTCTACCTGGGATGCAGAGTCTGGATCAGCATCCTCAGTATTATATTGTTATTCACATGTGGATGGGAAACATGAAGCATTCTGACGTATTGATGAAGTAACGTCATGATAAGAAAACAGAACCAGATATTGAGATCCAAGGAGCTACATCCTTTCTGTTCACCTCGAAAAATAGTTGGTCCATCTTTCTATCCTCAGCTTTTCAGCTTTTGATCTTCCAGCATTCTACAATAACCCTCTTTCGGTCCAAACTATTCTATGTACATCAGATCATAGAACACTTTAGATGTGTTATTCTTTGCCTACACTTTGCTTTTATCTTCTTATAGTTAACGGAGAAAGATTACAACAAAAACGGAAGAGCCATCAGGTGGCAGGAGTCAAGGTAGGATCTCTATTTATCAAGACTTTTTGAGAAATGATACCAGTAGAATACAATTACACAATTCCAAACACATACACGAGAGAGAAAGAGAGAGAGAGAGAGAGAGAGAGAGAGAGAGAGAGAGAGAGAGAGAGAGAGAGAGAGAGAGAATGAAATATGAAAGAATGATCCAATTTAATGATGTATAATTTGATTCGGAGGAATCAATTTTTACATTTTGGAGATGCCATCTCCAAAAAATGGTAGGAAATTGTCCGGATGGAAGCTCTTGCAGGAGTTGTTACATAGTCTGAAAATAGAATGTCTTCTCAGAGAAACATGACTATTTTTTATATGGTCTTTCTATTGGCTAGACAAAGATACCACACAATAAGTGACAAGCTTGTCTATATAGGAAACTGATTAAAACTGTTCTTCTCATCTGCAAAGAACCTTTCACAGCACCAGTAGATTTAAGCTTGACTAACCATTTCTGTAGCCAGGAAAAGCTGACACTCACAGTGAACATGTGGCTGGGGGACCATTGGACTGTGGGGAAAATAAGTTCACACTAAAATGTTCTATAATACAAGACTTAGAAAATCTGTTGTGTAAGTGATTGCAAATCTGAGATGTGTGTCCTCAACCAATATCATGCCAATAGTGTGCAAAGTATTGGCCAGTAAGATCTTCCCAGGTATGGTTAATGGGCAGAAATAAGTAGCTTATAACTAAAAATTGAGTGTTGATATGCAATAAATTTGACTCTGAAGTTGCTTCATCAACCTGAGCAAGTTAAACACTTGTTTTAAAAAGAATGGACAAAATTTTATGAAGGGCAAAAGGAAAAAAAAATCATGGATCTCCTCAAGGTGAGCAGCCACCCATCATCATCTTGAACAATCATCTCCTTTGAAATTAGTTGAATGAATTTTAATGAAGATTTAACCATGTTGTGATTCTGAATTAAGTGCTTCCAGAAGGGACAGAGCTATCAGTCTGGCTCTAAATTCTTAGTATAGTTCTCAAGTGGTTACAGGGGGAAAGATTCAGCTGCAATGCAGTTTTAGGATATAAACCTCAAATTGATGGAGGCAATTGCTTGCTTGATTTGGTTGATATTCAGCCAAAATCTATGAGCTCATATTCATCGGTCTTAACTATATTTACTATTACCAGACTGGAATCTGAATCATTTAGTGTGTAGCCCTAATAATAATGCTATATGACTAGGGGCTGCTTCTTCAACATTATTTCCACCTAATTTATAATCAAGATGTTCAATTAAGAATCTTAGCACTTTATGCAGTGTTAAGTCAGCTGAAAAATATGTGATTTTTCCACTTTTCATTTTTCACAATGCTGAGGAATGCATGATAATGAGACAAAATGGGGAACCAGGAAAGCAACCACTGTTGGCAGAATAATAGGAAAAGGGAGCATTTTAAGGGAAAAGCTGAAGAGTTGATTGTGCTTTGTAAAATATGTAAAGGCACAGAATTATTGCAAATATAAAGCAGCCATGTCTATAAAGCTCAGTTAATTATTAAAGAGTCCTCTCTAAAAAAAAAAAAAAAAAAAAAAAAAAAAAAATGACCAGAAAGTAGATAAGGGGACTTCCTCATTTGACTTCTGCAGCATCTACTAGAAAGTTGCTAACAGTCTTCCAATAGCTTGGCTCTCCCCACATAAATCAGCAATTTTGTTATTTCCTCCCACCTCTTGTGTTATTCGCTATATGTTAACCCAGGTTAACTTCATTTCTTAACAATTTGATCAATATTAATAAGATATAAAGAATGTTTTCCTTATTGCTAAAGGTTTAAAAAAAAAAAGCTGATTTTTTTTTTTTAATTGTTCAAACCTTGGGAGGTAGCTCCAGATGTAATTCCACCCAAGCCAAATGTTTAGAAATGTTATATTTAAGCTGCATTTTCAACCAGAGTAGATCAGAGAATCAGCTTTCAACATAGAGATATTATCTCTTCCAGGCAGCATTGATGAGTTTAGTTGACTGAATTATTCAGACAAGGGAGAACACAGTGTTTAAGAGTTAAACCCACAAAATGAATCGAAAGTTGCTTACCACTCAAGCTACCCTAACAACAACAGCGACAACTCAAATACAATATAGCATTAACTTAAAAAAAAAGTCACTTTTTGTGCTTCTTTCATCTATAGCATCAGTCCACAGCTGACCTCCTAGTGCTGACACAGCATTAATACAACTGAATTTATTTCATCCTCACCATTTATATCAGCTAGGGAACCTTCTACTTGCCTTTGTGACTGATCAGGACTCTTGAGATATTGGGTAGAAGACTGCGGTAGTTGAAGGAAGTCATTCATGAACTGGCAGCCAATATGAAACACATTTTAGCCTGTCCCTGATGGGGATTTGGGCCTTTGAGAACATACAGGAGAGAGCCTGCCTGAGACAAACTATGAAAAGGGTTGATAAGAGTCAGATAAAATAATTAAAAGAAGGTTTGCGTAGCACACCAGTCAACAGTATTAATGTCTCCACCCAGCCTTTTTCTGCTCTTTGTTTTAGCCTGCGCAGAAGGCTCCTTGATCATGATGCCTAAATTAGGAATAACATGCTTGGCACTTAGAAGCTCAGCCTTTGTTTGGTGATTCAGAAATTCTGTCCCTTCTTCCTGATTTAGTTTTAGGGTAGTGTTTGATTAAGCTTGAACTTCTAAGACGCTACTATTAATAAGATTAACAAGCACCTGAGAGAATTGCATCTAATCACCAGAGTTTAGCATTTTATTTATAAAAAGAATTGTTTGAACTATGGAAGTGTATTACCGTGACATATCTAAAGAGGCAGAAGAAAGCACTGAATAACGTGCAGTCAAATTCTCCCCTTAGTTCACACCAAGTAAGATGACTCAGAGACAGGTCTAGCCATGTGCATGTGACAAGGGCAGATTAGTGACATCTAGTTTCCCAGTGAAATTCCCAGTGTAACACATGGCATTTAAACAAGTCCAAAAAGAATTCTCAAGGACCTGATGGGGCTGATAGGCTTTTCCATAAGTATTTCCTGTTGGAGCAGCATCTGATTCCTGTGTGGATGGCTTTCAACAGAGATGTTGCAACACTCTCCTACCTAAGGAGTCTGATACTTCATGAGTCCTATGACAGTCTGCTGGAAATATTCTGGTGCCACCCACAGTGAAGGGAGCCCGAAGCTCAGACAGAAAGGAAATGTGGTTTGCTCTTTGCTTAGAAGAGACAGTGCAAATTTCTTTTCTCCCATTATGTGTAGAGGATGGAGGCCTACAGGGGTGAAAGTCTGCCTACAGAGGTGAGAGGGGAACTGGAGGTGTTGGTCCTCTTCTATTTTGCTTGAGATCAGATTTGTTCACAGCTACATAATGGGCTATCCGATCTTTCTGATCTTAGAAACACTAGAGACTCTCCTGTCTCAGCCTACCATCTCCTAGGAGGAGCACAGGAGGATTATGGACAGTTGGGCAAAGGTGACTGGCTTTTAGGTAGTGTCTGGGGATTCAAACTAAGATCATCAGATCAGGCATGCATGGCAAGCACGTTACCCGCTAAGATTGCTCTCTAGCCCGATAAATGTTTCTTAATGACAAACTCTCAAGAAGGAAGGCTCTATTTAGATAAGCTCCATGTGTGCCATTAGTAATTGAAAGGTGGCCTCTACCAAGATCAAGGTCAGGTTCCCTAAACAGTGTTTGCAGCAGACTGAATAGCTAGAGCTCCCCAACTCTATACTGGAGGTTGTCAAAAGCTTATCCTGCTTTTGGATGTCTTCACCAGCATCACCCATGCCTCAGATTGAATTTTTATGCATTCAACCTGAGATCATGCTCAGCCTTCCTAGATTCTACTTGAATTTCAAATACCAACTGGAGCTAAAATTTTAAGTGTTTAGCGGTTACCAGCCTCCAGGTATTTCTTGTTCGGAAGCTTGGATCACATAGCCAAATAAGAAAAAGTTGAAAAGGAAAAGGGGAGGGGGCAACTAGTGAAAACT
Source organism: Acomys russatus (assembly GCF_903995435.1). Taxonomy (NCBI): domain Eukaryota; kingdom Metazoa; phylum Chordata; class Mammalia; order Rodentia; family Muridae; genus Acomys; species Acomys russatus. Next base: position 18,409,589 of record NC_067156.1, on the reverse strand, counting down.
ACTATTTGAGAGTACAGCAATGAATCTTCAGAGCAGTGTAATTTTGCCTGTAATAATTCTGACTTCTGAAAGGACAGTAGTGTGGAGTAGGTGTGTCAGAGGTTAAAATTCTTTTCTCCCAACTGTCCTGGGTGACATTATATATCACAAATGCTTTAAACTAACTTCTTCCCCTTGACACACAAGAAATACTTAACAATTGCTTATGAAAAGCACGCCTTGACATACTGAAGGATTATTTGAAATCTTTTCATATTTGAGATAATGACTTTCAAGCACTTTCCCTCTGTGTCAATCAAATGCAAATACTTTGCTCATTATTGCAAAGGTATTAGTAATGAATATGTAGAAATTACAGAAAGGTAAAGACATACAATGAGGAAAAGTTTACCCTCTGAAAGTAAAGTCCCACCACATCTATAAGGAAGCCTCAAGTAGATTTTAAGTAGGATACTAAACCTTACTTAGTGCTTTGTCCTTATTTGTTCTGTAAAATACTATGCATGAATATACCGGAAAAAAGATGTATCCAAGGCAAGCCAAATGACCCATGTGGCCCCAGCAGACTGTTATAAGTGCCACTCATCTGAAGTCCACCTTTTATACCATGCTATTAATTGTCTTACAAGTCCCTTAAGATCTCATAGTTACCACATCTAAGAGGACACTTTTGCTAACTTTTGTCTCTGGAGTTTGTCTTTCCCATCAGTGTTGTTTCTGTATACTCTCTTAATATCTGAAGACACAACATCCTCCAGTGTCAGCACTAAGGAAGAAAAAGGTCTTCCCCAAAGGAAGGTCACTGGAGTTCGCTGACCAGCCAGTCTACTTGAATTGGTGGTCTACAATTTTGTTGAGAGACCTAAACTCAAACCATAATGGCAATAACAATGCCAAGACACCCAATGTTATCCTTTGATCTCCACATGCATTCACATACAGGTGTATACTTACTAAAAAGCATGTGCTCAAACAATTGTATACACACACGTGCACACATACACACACTAAGTTTTATTAGTAGCTCATATTTGCTTTAACAAATCTAAAACCTGCTTCTCTTCCAGGAAGCCCTTCCTGGCTATCCTATAGGACTGTGTCAACCTACACAAGGGTCCTTCTTGCCTGCATTTCATGCAATAGCATTGAATCTTCTTTTTCCCACATTTAACAAGTCACCATTTTAAAATATATTTGTCTTAAACATTTAGCAGTTTTATAATGTATCTCTCTGTTAGAATATGACCCAAATACTTACTACTAATCTTGCATACTTGGCATAAGTCTTTAATGAATGGATGAAAATTCTGATACATGCAGCATTTCAGATATGTAACTTTGAATCTGGAAAGGTAAAATGATTGAAGACATAAAATGGTTGTTACAAAGAAAATAAGGACTTTAAAATCTAAGGAGATTTGCAAATCTAACTCATTTGTTAGTTTTACATTTTTAGAGTGGGGCTATGAATGCCTCAGAATTATCCCTATATTCTTGAACTAAAGTTAATGGATTGTCTTAAATCGAAGATCTTATATATTAAATATGTGTGGCCCGGGACAGAAGGAGCTGGTATAAAAATGTGCCTTGTAATTGACACAGGATATGATGTTTCCTTAGTTTACCAACTTTTCTTCTTTTTGCCTTTTTTTCCTTTTCTTGAACACTGACAAATTTAAAAGACATTTTATATAATTTTCTCCTTCTTTATTTACTTCCCTTGTAAAATTTTAGTGTCAGAGATATAGTACATGTCTGTGTTACCATTATGTCTAATTTTCTTCACGTCATCCTTACTTCCTCCGGAATAACTTTTCCTTGTGGTAATGAAATAGCTTAGGTTGAGATTGTACACCTTTGACAATGCAACAAACAGCTCCTGAAAACAGCTACTAAGTCTGGACTATTTAGCTATTAATAAATATATTGTCTTTCATTGGCATAATTTCTTTAGAGAAGGAATTCCAGGGCAGTATTTGATATGGAGCTTCAAATCCTATCTAGCAAGATGCACAGAAAGACACAATATTTCAAAATTAAAACAAACATAATTCCTTTGGGTCAATGCTGTTTGTAAACCATGCAAATGGTTCTTCTTTATACCTATGAAGATTATGGAATAATTTTTAATTTTTTATAAAATATTAAAGTGTTTTCCTTGCGTATGTGTCTATGTACCACATGCATGCAATGTGCCCATAGAGGCCAGAAAAAGATGTTGGATACTATGGGTGGGACTTAGCTTAAACAGTTGTGAGGCACCATGTGAGTGCTAGGACTGGAAGGTTGGTCCTCTGTAAGAGCAATCAGTGCTTGTAACTGCTCAGCTATCTCTCTAGTTCTTGTACTGGAGTCTTAAAGCGTCTTTGCTGACCATGAAGTGACTGGTCTCCACTGCCACAGGTCGGGGCTTGATTATTGTGGCCTGCACAGCATTTCTCACAGTTTCTGGCTCATCTAGCTGCTGTCGAAGAGAACACCTTTGGACAGCTATTGCCTGACTAATATAAGGGGGGGGGGGAGGGAGGGAGAGAGAGAGAGAGAAGGCGAGACAGAGAGAGACAGAGACACAGAGAGAGAGAGAGAGAGAGAGAGAGACAGAGAGAGAGAGAGAGAGACAGAGAGAGAGAGACAGAAGGAGAGAGACAGAGACACTGCTACTAAGTGTTATGTTTGGCATATTCTGTTAAAATGACTAGTTTATTGTTTTTCAGGGATGAATGGGAGTGTTACAAGTTTTGGGTAAGTCTGTTCTTGAAGATACTCAGGCTCATGCTGGCGGATCCACAGGGGATGTAGCAAACTTCTCAGCTCACTGATTTGCTGGATGAAAGACTCTTCAGGTGGCCACTCAGACCATAGCAATGATCCTGGACTAGTCCTGTCCCCTGCTGCAGCCTCTATTTCAAAGTGAGTGAATCTTTTTGTACAGCTCCTGCTCTTGTGTTACCTGCCCCTCCTGATATGACTCAGTTATAAACTGAAGGAAAGTTCAGAACAATAATGTAAAAACTTAGTGTTTTCTTCCATCTTGGTTTCTAACAGCTTCCTGGTTTGAATTTCACTAATGCAAAGGCATGATTATGGATCAAAAGTCTTTGACTGGACTTTTATCAACCTCAAAGATGGGTGCCAAGTATAGGGTTGGAGACTCAGGAACAAATAAAATAAACAGCACCTTGTTGGATTCTGTCAGCATAGGATTGGGCACTGCTTCAGTTAATTTTAGTACTCCAGATTAATTTTGAAGTTAATCCGAGTGTGAATGAAGTATATAAATATATTTCCTTTCAGGACTGGGCCATGCATGTGGTTTTTATACAAGTTAAAATAAAAATTTCTAAAGTCTAATTACTTCTCCAAAGAATATAGAAAAAAGAGCAGTCCTTGTGTGGTATTTTCCTAGTGCCGTAGAACTCACTCTATCTCAAACTGTGCTTTTGTGTCCAAAAATCTCAGGGTAGCAATTATCATGGACTTGGCTTTATGATGTCTGTGGGTATTTATCCTAGGCTGTAGTGTGTGGTCTTTTACTTGCATGAACACCTTTAAGAAGAGAGACAAAGTGAAATTTTAAAAGTAGATCTTCAAAGCCTAAATAGCAAAGCAAACAGAAAGCCACTGGACTTGGCCACTTCTGTATCTTACGGATCAGACTATTGATCCATCACACATAGATTAACTCCAATGTTCTGGTACTCATTGTCTGAGATAATCTTGTCCTTGCTTGTACCACTCCACCTGGCTTCTTGGATAACAATGCCGAGGAAATGAGGGAGGCTGTGGCAAAGCCCTGGGTAAAGAGAAGCATCACTCCTTGTTTCTCATACCTCACTGTCTTCACTGCCTTTCTTCTTCCTATCTTTCACCTCTGTGTTTGCTAAAGAAAAGAATTAATAGAGGGGAAGTTTTAAGTCTTAGGCAGGTTTCATTCGCTGGGTTTTTTTTTTTTTTTTTTTTTTCTCCACTTATTCTGAGCTAAGTGGCAGGTCACTGGAAAACTATCTATATGCTAAGTTACTCTTTTGGTAAAGGCTTACTGAGGGTGAGGATTAATATTTGGTAACTGCTGAAAAGCAGCTATCTTATGTATGCTCACTTCATAAACCCTTCAAGGCTGTGCATTCCCATCTTTGGATTGAATAACAATTTTAAACGACCAGGACAATAATTCATACTCTGAATGAACACAGCCGAGATGCTTCGTTGTGTGCCTCGTTAGCTATTTCCAGTGTCGTTTTGCCTTGTTGCCTTCAGAATGGACTCACTGTACATCACACTCAGGAAGAGAGTTTCCCACTGTTTTAACATGTTTTAACAATCTCTGCCATATTCTTCTATCTATAAGTATACCTGAAATGTCATCACATTCTTGTTAACTACACCTTCTTCCTTGGCTGGCTGCGGGTTGCATTTTTTTTTTTCTAGTTTGAAAGGAATAGTCATGTGAGTGGATACATACAATTGTTGCATGATATAAATGCAGTTGTGACAGTTACACATGCCCAAATTCACGGATTTGCTTATTAATGAGGCAATAGCCATGAGGCTTCCTGGTGACCCTGTTGAGATTATGTTTTTAATAATTTATTCATATTACATCCCGATTGTTATCCCTTTTCTTGTATTTTCCCATTCTCCCCATCCCTCTCTCTTTCACCCTATTCCCCTCCCCTAGGACAGAAAAGGACCTGTTCCCCCACCATGTAGCAATTATTTAAGCAGTATTTTAGAATATTCCTCAATATGGAAGCTACTATCTGTTATCTATAAAGTTATTTTTTCATTAGGTAGGTGACCTCTGATTATCTGCATAATACAAATACTCCTTTCATCATTCAGACAGTTGTTTGCTATGACACCTGTTTCAGATATAATAGACCATTTAATATGTGTGTGAACCTAAATTCAATCCCTCAGACTATAATGAAATAACAAACCAAAGCAAAGTGATTTAAAATAAAGGAAATAGATCTAGGGACCACTCCTCTTTTCCTCATAGAGTTGGTACTTGGTTGGCACATCATTTTTAGTTCCTCAACTTTATACATTTCTCATGCCAGTGGTCCATTTGTCTGTCTATATTATGAACACCAATCTCTGTTCATGCTCTAGGAATCAGTAAAGAAAAAGTTCATGCCCCAAAGAACTTGCATGCTGTATGATAAAACACACTAGTAGAAGAAGCCTGGAAGGCAGTTGGTTTCTAGATTGTGGCTGTCTACCTGTGGTGTGCTGGGTGGTGGTATGGGCATTTATTCCTATGTATTCTCTTAGAAGTATGAAATAAACATATATAACAGGAAAGGCATTCTGTGTAGAGATTCATAGCCAATTGTGAGGCGCTATGGTCGGTAAAGGAATGTTAAGATAAAAAGGAAGACAATACAGACAGAGGTGTGCTATATGATGAGATGACAATGGTGGCATTTTTTTTTTTCTTTTCTATGGAATTGAATTGATCTGTATATGATGGATTGAAGAATGGGCTTTGTGTATTTTATAGGAATGAAGTACTTATTATCACAAGATCTCTTTTTCTTAATACATATAGCATATATACTAAGGGAGAAATGACCCTCCCCAGCTTCTTGGGCATATAGGAAACAGGCTTCACAGAGTCTGGGCATCCAATAAAGCTTAGTTGTTTAGGGGTTAAGATGTTTTTAGGTCTAGATAGATGTTTTAAGTTGATAATGACAAGGTGTGATGGAGACTGATTTACATTCAGAATTTTAGACACACCAAGATAGGAAAGATGTTTTCTTCAAGGCTGTCAAATACTAAGAACGTAACATTTATATAATTACTGATCGTTCTATGGTTCTTCTTTGCTATAGGTAGTTTGTTGTATATATGTGGAATAATATAAATGTATATGTAAAAATAAGTCTCATTGGTAAGAGATGACTGTGAAAGGGTATTCTAAGTGTGTGTTTCTATGAGAAAATCATGAAAGCTACATAGAGTCAGGATGGAAGTGAGGAGATGACTGTGAGGGCAGAGGCTGGAAAGCCTGCAGATCTGACTAACGGGGTATGGATGGCCAGAGGATATGCTCTGAGATGAGATGCTAGATTTGATATCTCAGGCATACTGTTGATGGCGGCGCCTGGACTTTAGTGGGATTTGCTATCCCATATGCGGCTAAGATCATTCCACCTGAGAAGTAATTTAGAGGCGAATGTGTTACCTAATCATCTGACCTGAGACTCTCTAAGGTTAAAGGTGACCTATGTAAGTGCTCAACTGGACCCATTCCCGAGGCAATGTGCTTATTGATTTTTTTTTTCATTTTATTTCACAGCATTTTATTCTATATTTTTTGCTTTTCTTTCTTTTCTATCTTTGTACTATATAACTATGTTGTGTGTTCTCATCTCAAACAAAACAAAACAAAACAAAACATTAGGAGCTCTCATTTTAAAGTAGTCTTTAAAGTAGCCAAAGAAAAGCATTAGTTGGTGTAAAAAACAATAACAAGAAATAGCAAGGAAGTACTTGTAATTACTTCTAGCCATTAATAAATGAGGGCGCGAATGAGTGAATGGATACATTAGCATTTTAAAGGAAAGAGGCTGCATGAATTTTAATGCATTTATTTATACACAGTATAACTCAAACCTCAATGATAAATTACTCAGGATTACATGGCTTATTGGTGAATTAAATGAGACCAAGTCCACATACTATGGCCAATTCAGTTTCTATAGAAGTTCCTTAAATACATGATCTGAAGCACAAATGTAGGTAAAAGATCAGAAATAGAGTTTAAATTAAAAATTTGATGTTGTTTATTATGTAACTTCATGTGTAAACTGAGAAAAAAATCCACTTTTTCCCTCAATATTTTAAACTATATTCATTTCTACATCTTCCTTCACAATAGAAAGGCATTAAGCCACCATATCAGTTCATGATTTTTCTAAGTGAATTACTAACTAGGGAATACTAAATGTAAATCAAACACTTCCCACAGTGGGTTGAGGAAATCCATGGTCAGATGGAGTTGGTACTGGACATTGGGAGAAATGGAAACATAGCATAGCCTGAAGAGGGTTGGAGAGCTACAGTGGTATAATTCACATAATCAATGCCTAGGGGATTTCACCACTGCTTATCATCCACATCCCATGATTTTGGAGACCAGAGTATCTGTCTGTGGTTAATGCAAGAGTACCAATCTGTGGTAAGTACCAGAATATCTTTCTTGTAGCTAATTCCAACGAATCTATCAAGGATGATACTGAAGAACCAATCCCCATAAATTTAAAACTCCCTGTTCACAGTGCTATTGTCAATACACACTTCAAAGTTTTGGTCTTGTCCACTTGTTTTTAATTTAAAAGACATAAACATTCACCCATGTCATTCTCTTGCTCCTCAGCTTAAGACTTCCCAAACATACAGTAAAGTCTGAAATTCAAAGGATGAATCAGCTATAACAACAACAACAACAACAACAACAACAAAAAAAAAAACAACATAGTTTGGTTTTGGTTTATGAGGAAAGGATGACACAGAACTGAAGCTATCAACAGAAATACACACAAGCAAATGTGGAGTCAGAGATAACAGTTTGGGAATATTCAAAAGTCCTGTGAGAATGCATCACTCAAAGTGATTGAGACAAGAGTGTTTGGGTTTTAGATATGGCAATATTTATAAAGACATGGTGAAACATGACAATGATGCAAAGTTCACTGTTTTTCATAGTAAGGCAATATTCTCAAGTCATTTTGACAATCTCACATCAGCTACGCATTTTAAAGTGTGAGATACTTCACTTTTTGTGTTATTTTAATACAAAAGTTCACACTTTAAAGCATTTCATATTTCATATGTATTGGATAATACATCCACCCAGTGTAATATGTTTGATAAAAATGTTTCTAATAGCTATCAGGTAAGTAAGAGGGATGAATTATCAACTGCTGTATTTTTCTTTCATCTTCACTTCAACTACCTGGTAGACATGTCTAAGAAAGCAAACACTTAATAAGTGTTGGTTCTTTTTTCAGATAATCTCTGGACCCTAGAGAATGCTCTATAGAATAAAGTGTTCTGATCAGTTGAATATCATAGACATAGTCATAATTTCTTCCATTTAAAATTGAAATTGTATATAATATTAAACATGATCCTAAAATATTAAACTTAAATGGTAAGACATCCATGTAAATAATCATTAAAATTAGTAAAATTAATAAATATTTGAAACACCTAATGAGCATTTTCAACCCTGCATCTGAAATGATGATTGCCATGCATATCAATGCACACAAAAATGTGAAAATTATGGTTAAATTAGTCTTAAAATTTTTATAGCTAGTAAGTATCATAATAATTATTCACTTTAAAACCACCATTTTAAAATAAGATAGTCATGACTCAGAGAGTGATGTGACCTTTTTTCCTTAACATCCACAGTATCAGAGAACTTTAACTAAGCAAGCCAAAAGCTGATTGCATCAAAGGGCAGCAACAGAGTTATAATCAATAGGATATAATGTCCTGAGTTTCTTTAATTCATTCTTAATGGCTTTCCTATATAAATATGTCCCTTTGCACAAAACAAAATTACCTTTCAGACTTAGACCATTTGAATCTTATATGAACTTTAGAGCCATTTGAGCAACATAAGGCATTTTGTTTCTGGTGGTGCATGAAAGAGAAATGTCTATCTTTAACAGTTACCTAAAGAGACACATTTTCCACCATCTTTATCTTGCATCTGGATATTCTGTAAACTATAACTGTTCAAAGATGCCATCAGCAGCCTCAAAAGGGTCTTATAAGTTGATTTTTGCTCCAGAGCAAGAGTTGTGGGTTTGATATGACTGTGTGGCACTGTGCAACTTTTTCAAGCAACCTGTTTTGGAAAGGAATAGAAGATGGAGCGTTAGAATATAGGTGGAATATTTGTCTTAGTAATCAACACAAACTAACACCCACTACTGTAGTTCTAGGGGGTCAAAGTCCTCCTTTGACGTGGACAAGCAATAGAAGGAGAAGATATACACAGAGCCAGCTGGATAAATTATTATTCAGACTTTTTCCTGAGAGTTTATGACTTCATTACTTACATTAGCAAAATACTTCTGTCTCTTTTACTTGGGATGAGCAGCAGAGGCCCTGTATAGAGTCAGAGGCTCAGAGGCTCATTAACTCATTATGAGCCACTGAGAGAGAGAAAAGGAAAAATTATACATTCCCAAACATTCCATAGTATCCATTCACACATATATAGGCAAACAATCAGATATGTACACATTCATACAGACATTTAAGGCCCCCCCCCATAATTTATGTACATGCATATACATGTCTGTCTTGTTTTGTATAGATAGGCATCTATTCTTTGTTTCTATATTCATATGATCTTTGTTATTATAGTGTACATCTGGGCCTTATCCTTGGGCTAAACCTAGAATGCATGTATTTCCTTGGTTATTACTTTGTTTCAACCTTGTTTTCCTTCTTGGTATAATTTACATGGAAGTTAAAAGAGCTCCTAACAGTTTTTGCTATATGGCAGGAGGATTAAAAGTTATTTGAGTCAAGGTAGAAATCATTCTCTGAAATTATAAAATCATCTCTTCACAATCTGACTGACAGAAAGAGTAGAACCTATCAAGGAATACTATAATGCTATAGGCAGCATGGGTCTTTTCCATGCCAGATGTATGAGACAAGCATGAAAAGGCAGTATAACAACAGTAAGCAGACTCGAGGCAAAATTTCTGGGGCTTTGCCTAAACCAGGGATACGGCCATTCATCAGTCATGCACAGATGTGTAGGTTGATTCCAGGAAGCTCCCTTGTTTGTTTGTTTTTGTCATATGATTGTTCCCAGCATCTAGGCTCACAGAAAACTAATCTCTTATGTCACTAAAGCAAACAAGGTAAGAATGGGACTTCTAGAATCACAACACGTAGTGACTGCAAGTGAGTGTGAGGATGTCACACAGAGTCATGAGAAGCAACCAATCACAACAGTCAATTCTTAAGGTTCATATCAGTGAGTCTCTCCTCTTTCTGACATTTGGAACAAGTCTGAACACCTGAGAAAGTGGAAGATTCTATGGACAGTTCACTAAAACATGTAAATTAAGAGGCCTGTTTACTAAAACAGGAACATGAAGTTATGTGTAACCTACAGATGTGAAATGAGATTTGCATAGAATGGTATCAGGTAAAGCAGTAAGTGTCACCAGGTGCCCAAAGGGTATAAATGCAGAAACTAATGTTTTATTAACTATAAAATCTAGGAACATTTTGACATCTTCAGCCTTTACTAATCAAGTTAGATAGGTCTCTATATACAAAAAACGACTTAACATACACACAAACACAAACAATCAAACAAGAAACCATTACACCACTAGACCTGCTAAGGCCAATAGAAGACAGCTCATATGGCCTAAACCCTAGAGAAAGAGCTACAAGCAACTAGAAATTGCTGAGAGTTGGAGTAATAGTCTACCCCAAGGAAGTGGAGACCCAGTGATTATTCAATACCAAATGGCTAGGCATGAAAACATATAAACAAATAATGTTTGTTTTTAGGTACACAGTGTATTTAGGTACACAGAGACACACATAGATGTATACACAAGTACACGCAGACACACACATATATGTGAAAAAATTAAAGAAGGAAATCTATGAGTTTGACAAAAACAAGGGAGGAGTGCTTGAGAGGGTTTGGAATGACTAAAAGGAAGGAAGAATTGATGTAATTATGTTATAATCTAAATTTATATAGTCTATAATCTATGTTTTAAAATGACACACTTATGAAGCCTATGAAGCCTATTCTAGTTTTTATCAAACTTAGCAAAAAAATAATATTTCCATATTATCCAAACATGAATCAAGCTATTTGTAAGACAAGTGCTTGAATAAGTAGCCTCCATTTTCTGTCTGACATAAGATCTTCCCACCCTGTGGTCCTCTCAGAAAGATTAGGCACAATTTGGATTTGTAATCTGTTTTGGCATAAAATACCTTGCTATTGAATCCATTGTGTGAAACTTAGTTTCTTTGCTTGACTTTAAGCTCCTTAATAAAAACAGCTGTTGTCTTCTGATTTTGTTCCCATTGCCCTGGCATATTCAATCTTAGACACATGGAAGGAAGATAAGGAGGTGACTGCTATGGAATTACTAAATCTTAAGAATTTTAGACTAAAAGAAGAATTCACCTGAATTGGCAAAACGTAGACACATAATATAGTGGGCTGTAGAGGTGGCTCAGTGGTTAAGAGCACTGGCTGTTCTTCCAGAGGACCCTGGTTCAATTTCCAGCATCCACATGGCAGCTCACAACTGTCTCTAATTCCAAGGGCTCTGACACTCTCCCAGGAGTGCACATAAAATAAAATTAAATACATTTTTAAAAAGAAACATAATATAGAGTGTACCTCAGCTCATTTTTGGAGGATGGGTGTAGAGAGAGGATCTTCTGTAACTGAGGCTGCCTCTGCCAGTTCAGAATCCTCCTCCTACCAGTTACCAAATGTTAGCATTGCAGCAGTGTGTCACCACAGCTGACAGCCCTCTTCTTCATGATGGGTTTCAGTGCACTGTGGACTTTACACAGAACTCTGCCTTTTTTTTCTTTCTGTGATTCTGAACATTATAAATTCCTTCAGTGTCTTAAATTGAATTTGCATTGCTGTGGTAGACCACCCACTACTCTCACAGCCATAAATACCATGACCACAGTATTGATGGCCTTCTAAAACAACTAAAATAAAAGTTGCACAAAGAGAAATTTCCATATTCCACTTCTCCAAACAATTATATCAAGTCGCTCAGAACGGGATTGAGTGACTGTCTGATCGCCCCCTAGAAACATGACTGTGTAGATCCCCTAGGCTCATCAGGTCTTTGAAACAAGATGAATTTTTGACACATCCTTTACAGAAATGGGAAAAATGGTCAAGAAATTGTCAAGGACTCATGGCTGGTCCTTCAAAGTGTCACAGCTGCATTAGAAACAGTGAGTCCCTCAGCTGCCAGTGAGGATGCTATAAAGAGACTTGGAAGATCTGGATGTATGACTGCATGACTTGGGGTGAGAGTTCTAGCATGGTGAAAAATCTAGGGATACTCTGGCACATTGAAATCACAGGCAAGATCTCTAGAAAGGAATAATTCTGATATGTCACCAATGCTGAGGTCAAACATATTGTCCTTGAGAAATGGGGAACAGTTTTTTGAAAGAAGCAAAAGTAATCCCCCACCTGGTTTATACTTTTCTTTAATAACAAATGATGGTGCTCTTTTCTTCTGTCCTTGGGGCAAAAAAGTCATCATTCCTTTTGTCCAGAATTAACCCCTCAGCCCCTTAAGCTAGGAGACAGTTAGAAAGAAAGCTATTTAATGATGGGAAATGCAAGAGTGGGCCTCAAGGGAGTATCCAAGTTCTCCCACCCAAAGGAAGATCAAAGCATCCTCACTGCTATTTATCTTAAGAATAATGATCACAAAAGCCAAATCTTTTTAGAGAAGCCTTTTTCTAGTATCCAAGAGCATATTTTTTTTAGCAATGTAAGATACAGGTAATGGTGACTATGTCTAGGGTTACAAGATAATGCCAGCTCCCTCACTTAGACATCACTGTCACTTGTTCAATTTCTTACACCTTTATATGTTCTGCATTTATAGCATCTCATGATGATTATGAAAGATTCTATTTGCCCCTATATAAGAATTCTGAGAAGTAAGTCAGTCCAGCCATGACAAATAATTATCCACTTCAGAAGTAGTAAAACTAATGCCCACGATTCGATTGAAATGCCTGTGTATTTTTCTCAGGTTAACACTGGAACCTTAGCTCTGCTTGTAACTATAAATGACAATTCTAGACAGTGATTCCTACACACTGGTGTTTAATTCACACAGGTGCTGTGAGGCTGGCTCTCACGAGGCCTTAAACTCTGTTTATTAAAATTACTTTTGCCTTGCTATCTTTGCTTCTTATCCCTCTTAAGAACAGTGATGTTCGAACTTTTCTCTCTGCAATTAATCTTGCCTGTAGGGAAGGGTGCATCATGACACGTGTACTGACATTGATGCAGTCTGATTCCTCCTCTGAGGATAATACAGCTTTGAGTGATTAGCACTAGGCATTATGGAGAAGTTTCTGAGAGATTTTCTGTAGCCAGCCTTTTCTATGAACTCATGCAACAAATCCTTGGAACTAGAAGCTTGATATTGGAAAACAGTAGAAGTCATCTTTTAGATCAGGTGAACCTGACTGTAAAAATCATGTAGATTGCAGGTGGGAGATTAAATATTGGACTTCAGTGGGTGAATCCTGACTCATCAGCACACTGGGAGATTAGAGAAAATAGTGACAAAGTTGCATGGACTGTGGAAATAGTGGAGAGCACGGTCCTTACTGAAGACTGTTTCTCCACAATCCTCTACTTTCCTATGTTCTATCTTAGATGTGCTTCTCTGTCATCTGTTAGATATCAAAAGCTCCAAAGTTTTGGAGGCACTCCATGAGTCAATGGGGTGTCTAGTAATACATTGTTTGAGCATCTTTCCAACACTGTGGTTCCTAGGGTACATGACAGCAGGACTAGGAGAACCTAGTGCTATGAGGCTATGCCTTCTGTATCTCTGTTATAGTCAATGGCTGTTCACCATAGGCCTGAAACAGTTAGACAGCTACCTGAAATAGATAGCTGAATTTCTGTATGGGAATAAACTCTCATGACAAGAATGGAGATGAAAAGACAGAAAGGATGGAAAGTTTCTTTCATGTCACCCACCAGGTAAAGTCCCAAGAGTCAATTGTTTTCCCATCAATATTTAATCAGATCACTGTCTTTCACTCATTTCATGCTTACTTTCAGACAGAGACTTGAATTTCTTGTATTTAGAATTCTTACTAGCTTGTTATTTAAATTTAGAATAAACAAAACAAACTTTAACAAGAAGAGCAAGTAAATAAGTAAAATAAGAAGATAGTAATGCAGGTAAGCAGCATTTACCCAATGGTTCATCATCATCATCATCATCATCATCATCATCATCATCATCATCTTGGAAAACAGCTCAGAAGGAGACCCTGTGCTAACACAAGCACTGGAACACATACCTTCTCAACGGAAAGTTGGTAAGTCATTTACAATATTATACTCCAGCCTGTGATGGGAAGGGTCTTGAAAATTCTTGTGATAGCTTCAAAGTAGTGTTCCTATTGTCCTAATTGAAAGTATTTATGTGCCTGTATGATTTTAGGAAACTATTCTAAGTGCACAAAGTACAAAACAAACTTTCCTGAGGCTGACCTCTGTATGGGAGTTTTCCAAGCAGACTGCATGGATTTCAAATGTATCTGTGTTTTCTCTTCCTATGTCTCACTGTAAAAGCAGTGAAGAAAAGCTAGGCAAGCAGAGGCACAGCCTGAATATGTACTATCTTGACCCTGCCACCATAGAAAAGTCTATTCCCTGGTCCCCTTCCTTTTGGTTGAGTTCTCATTTTTCTCCTATTTTTAAACACTGCTCTTAGTAGTGCTGTATATGAGTTCAACACACTACCACTCTCCACCTCCTTCCAGTTCTCCCAGCTGCATCTCTCTACATCTTCCATACTGTTTTCTCATCCTCCTCTTCCTCTTCTCCTTTGATAGCTCACTGAGGAAATTGAGTGCTGCTCTTATGCACTTGGAAGTGTATCACCACAAATACAATGAGTGTTACCTATACTGCAACCCATTGTGATCGACAACACTGAGGAAAATTGACTCTCTTGCCCCCAGAAGTCATCAATTACCAAGAGCTGGAGAAGAGGCCTCAGGGGCATCTTCCTGGTTCATGTTGGAGTGTTGATTCACCTGGTCTAACGCATGTCCTATGAATGCAATCACAGCAGATTTGTGTTCACTCGCATATGCTACCATCATGTCTAGGAAATATTATTACAGCAATCTTCCCCAACCTTCAACTCTTGTGATCTTTCTACCTCCCTTTGTAGGGAGGGAGTGTCATATATATGTCTCACTTATGGGTGAATATAATACATGTGTTCTCCACACGTTTCTCAATAGAAAAATCTCTGTACTGACTACCATTTGTTACGTAAAGAAGCTTCTGTGATGAAATGTGAGTTTCATTAGTCTACAGGTACAAGGATGAATATTTAGAAGGCAATTTGATACTATACTCCTTTAGTGAAATAAAAGTTTGGGCCTTTAATCTCTCCATCCACAAGTTCTTGGCCAGGTTTATTATACTAGGTATGTATGAGTTCTGTCATGTGAAATAGCCTTAAGTGTAAGTAAAAAGCTATTGGTCATCTCAATAACATTTGTGGTACTATTTCACCAATGGACATATATTATAAGGCTGGTTATTATTGTAATTTTTAATTATTATTAACTGATTGGAAAAATAAATTATAAAATATTGGAAATGTGTAGAAGGTAGATTAAAGTCATGTGTTCTTTATACCTATAGTTCTTTATAGTACATTATATCAGTTACAAGTAATTTTTTAATTGCCACAAATCTTCTGTCAGTGAAGGGTTATTCAATTATAAGTCAGAAAGAATAGTATACACATCAGAAATCAATGTCCTTCAATCCTTGGGTAAAATAAGGGTGGGTCCAGTGGGTAGACTGGGAAGACATTACTGGTATGGCAGAAGGCAGCATGCCTGAACCATACTGTGATAATTTCATCTTCTGCATCAATAGCATATCACTTATCTCAACTTTGAAATTTATTTTTTAGAGGGATGCTTTTGTCATTGTTCTATTATGACCATGGTAATCTTATAAAGGAAAGCATGTAATTGGGCTCACTTACAGTTTTAGAAGTTTACTCCATGGTAGGAAACATGGCACAGAAGCAGGCATGGTTCTGGAGGATCTGAGAATTCTACATCTGGCTCAGCAATCAGTAGGAAGGAAGGAGAAACACTGGGCCTGACATAGCATTTGAAACCCTAAACCCCAGTGACACACTCCCTCCAACAAGGCCACAGTGCCTCCAACAACGCCATGCCTCCTAATAATGCCATTAGCTGGTGACCAAGCATTCAAGTCTATGAGCCTATGGAGGCTATTCTTATTCAAACTACAACAAGAAGTATAATCATAGTTCTGAAAATGGGTGTCAAATACTTTCTGTTATGTTCTGATACACACACAGTCAGATAAAACATGCTTATTTATTAATACACTATGTATAAATTCTCATGCAAATAGTTTTTTTACTACTTAAAGATTCTATGGTGCCAAGCATGGTGGCACACTCCTGAATTCCCAGCACTCAGGGAGTCCAAGGCAAGTGGATCTCTATGATTTTGAGGCCAGCCTCACGCCTACAAAGCAAGTCCAGGACAACCAAGGCTACACACAGGAACCCTGTCTCAAAAAATAAAAACAAAAGAAAGGAAAAAGGATTCTATAAAGTGAATGTGTGACAGAAAAAATATATATGTAAGGAATATATATATATATTTATATTTTCTTCACAATTCAAAATAAAATAATTGTGAACTCATGCACACGTACATATCACAATCACACAATATAATTCTTAATTGTCATAAAATTATAAAATGTTAGTATTTGTACAGAGATTCAACAAATGCATTGTTTTGTAGTATCTGAGAAAATTCCCATTGTAGGAGATTATTTTCTTTAGACTTCTGTCAGCTTCCTTCCTTTCCTGTGCATGCACACAGCTGAGTATATGGAAATGACAAAGGTTTGTGTTTTACCCAAATATTATAGTAAGCACTGGCCTGCCACCGTTCCAGAGATTTGCAAAGCAGACATGGAATGCCCCTGTGTCAGAAACTATGGAATCTTCCACTGAGAAGCATCAGTAACTTCACTGGCAACATTTCCATAAACCTCAGTTCATACAGCATGACAGAGGACCAGAAAACACAAACCTGAACCAGACAAAGAGAGGCAGTCTCAGCATAATAAAGTCTGGAAACCTTGTAGAATATAAAAACGAGATCACACACCATCCAAGATTGTGAGCAAGCCTGCACTGGCTATGAAGAGAGCAGGTTTCCATCTTCACGGTCCTTTGAGGTGCAGACATCATTTTTTTTTTTTTTATACAGACATCATTGAACACATAATTGAAAACAAAGGAGGCCAGTGGTCCTGCTAGTAAGTTAGGAAGAAGCATAAAACACTCAAGGAAAATTGTTTCTCAACTCTTTGTAAGTGGAGAAATGCTCTAATAAATTCCAACAACTTTGGCTTCCCCTGGGATGCAAACTTGCACATTTCTCCTCTGGAGCTAGATCTTACCTTCCATTACCCCCATTCTTGGTGCTAATGAACTTGAGATACCTAGACAGTGGAAAACGAAACAAAACATTAACTTTGCTCTTTTAGCATTGGCAAAGGTCTAAAGCAATAATCCTCAACATTTATCTTTCTACCTTTTATTGTCTAGCACATGGTGAAATTATCTAGTCAGTTAATCTCCCTAATGCATTATGAATAAGGTTAAATGATGTAGTTTCTAAAATAGATATATTTCTATTTTATCTTGGTAGGTCAGGTGGTGTACCTTTTGGACCACAGATTGTCATTTTCCCTGCACACTGTTGTTGTATCGGCTCTGAAGAAAATAGCCAGAGGTATAATTGCTCAGGGTAAAAATTGTTCATTTTGGATTAATTCTTTAGGAATATTTAATTTATTTTTAATTTATTTCCTATCCTAATTGGTCTTAGTGTTAAATAAGCTTATATTTCTAGAAATAGTTCTCTGGAAATAAGTATGAAATCTTAAACTTAGCTGGAAATTTGAAATTGAAGGGCCATGTGGGCACATTTTATTTCTTCCTTGAGTCAATGTTTCAGAAGCAATATTTTAAAAATATAGAATAAGTAGGAATTTCTAAAATAGAAGTTAAATTTATGCTTCATATTTTGTTAATATAAAATTAAATTCTATAGGTTATGCACTATGATAATATAAAGGAGACACAGTGCCTTGATAACACAAGCTGCCTTCTTTTCTTTGTAGTCTTTTGCTTTATTAAATTCAAAAAAATTTTTGGTGATTATAGTACAAGCATATTATAGTTCCCTTCCTTCAAAACGTCCCGTGCATTCCTCATAACACTGTTTCAAGTTAATATCATTTTTATGAATTATTTTACCTACACACACACACACACACACACAGACTTTAAAATATAACCTCTTCATCTCATAATGATATAATATTTCTCTTCTCTGTATGTTTTCAAGCCTGGCCATTTGGTGTTCTTTTCTCTGAGAGTAGACTCCCTCACTCTCAGTATTCTTTAGTTGTCTGTAGTTCTTTCTTTAGGATTTAGACTTCCTTTTTTTCCCCCCTCATCCACTTTGGCATGCCTATTGTTGTTCTTATTCAGCTCTTGTTAAGGCATCACGTTGGTGAGATTTCATGTGTGTAGTTGGGGACATTACTAGGGGACATAGCAAAGTTATATAGCAAAATCTCTTATTCTCTGCCTCTTCCACAGTGTTGCATGAGCTTTAGGTGCCAATGTTTTGTTTTGTTTTTGTTTTTGTTTTTGTTTTTGTTTTTGTTTTTGTTTTTGTGTGTGTGTGTGTGTGTGTGTGTGTGTTTTATTCTGTTTTCAATATATCTTCATTGGAAATAGGCTCCAAAACTCTGTGTTTGACTGTGTACTGTTTTTTTAATGGTCCTTGTTAGTTGGAAAGAGAGGTTTCCTTGATGCAGGGAGAGGACTACAGTTATCTGTGAATATAAGGACAGATATTTAGAGTGTAGTTGGTATGTTGGTTTAGTTATGTGATGGTTGTATGTTCTCCTTCTAGATCTGTGACTTTACTTGCTCTGAGTAGCTGACTAGGTTTCCAGTATCATGGATGATTTCCTTGTTGAGTCGGTCTTAAGTCCAACTAAAGAGCTGTTGATTACCACCAAGGCATGGGTGCTGTTAATATACCCTGAGGGTTCTTCTACCATGCTGGTCCTTGTGGTTCATAGGTATCATACCTGGGTGGGACTGTTGATTGTTTCCCATGGTACAAGAAGGCACCATGACTCAAGGAGGAGTCATTCAGGTCATTTTCAACTGAGAGTCTTCTGGGCCCTAGATCTGAAAGGCATGCAATGTCTTCAGCAATAGGAACTTAACCTTTCACTTCTGGTCTCTAGCACATAATATGAGAGCTCACATAAACGCTGGAAATAGTTCCTGAGACATTGATGTTGTAGATTTTTACTCTCTATAATATCTCATTGTTATCCTAGCCATGTGTGCCAGGAAAGAGATGCGGGCAACTAGATTTTGACGTTGCCATTCCGTGTCAAACATTACTACTCTGGGCTTTAATTCTTTCTACCTGACTCCAAAGTTGCTTTTGGTGAATTCACATGGACAGTCCAGAAACCCCGTGATGACAAAAGCACCTCATCTTCTATACAACATAAGCCATTTACCCCACTCATGACTTCAAAAAATGAATCTAGATCCACCACACATTAATCATTGAGAGGGTCTTCAACCCTTTGCCTAATACCTTGATGTACTAAGCCTCAAACTTCTTTTGACCACTGCCATGCCTTTGCTCTGCTTTATAATTTCCACCTGAAACTGTCTATATGCATTGTTCCCCATTTGCAAGTGAACTTTGTTTCAGGGACCCATGCTCCTCACTTTCAGTTACACCTGCATCTTAGCTTAGCAACCACATTGCTTTAATAATAACTTATATTCCTGAGAAATATTTTCTCTATTGAATAATCACGAAAAAAATAACCTGGTTTTGAGCAAAGCAAAACATTTCTGGAGACATTTCCTGACTCTCCTAAAAAATGATTCTATTTAGCTCACTAATGCAGCCCTGAATTTTTTGAAAGGCATATTTATTATCAGGCTGGGTAAAGATCACTGTCGACCTAGACACATAACATAATCATTTTTGCTCTTTCTATTCTTTATGTGTGTCCTCCTCCTACCTTTTCTTTGGTTAAATCATTTTATAAGCCCATACTTTACAGTTAAACTTCAGTGATGGAATTTACACACCATCTGTTTTGTTCTTGCTCATCACAGCTCTCACATTATCTGCCTGCCTTAGATTTTAAAAACCAGATTTCCATTTCTTCATATTTGCCATTTCTTCCAACCCTATGTAAATTATGATGGATGTGAACAGCCTTATCATCTAAACAGAGATAACTGTGGAGGAAAAAAGGTGTGTGGTCTAAGAAATAAAAGTTCAGCCAATTCTTGACATGAATGTCAAGATGAGTTAAGAGTTGCCCTTGCGACAGATAATTAGGGAAAACTGTCAGGTCTTCAGCTTAATCCTCTGTACATCTGCTCAAAGTCAGCTCTGGAAACTCTGGGATCTAGGGAGACAATCTTTTGTAATTAGCCAAGGCCACGATAATCCATAAAAACATCTGATCAAATTGATTTCCAGTCCATCAGGTGATATCTGTCAACCACAAACTTGCAGATCATCCCAGAGCTGTGACTAATGTGTGTGAACCTCTGAGGTCATTTAGAGGTTCCTTTGCCTTGTAAGTATAAAATCATTTCACTTTTTGACAGCTTCCTCTTCCTATAGGGCAGAAGGGGAAAGGAGAAGTAAAAAAAAAAAAAAAAAAAAAGGAAAAATTGTCTGAGACATTTATAGACAGTTACATCAAGGAGACAGAATTCATAGAGAGTTTTATATGATCAGTGTTTTGGAAGGTATGGTCAACCCTAAGAGGAGTTTATGAAAGGTAGAACTTACATTGTCTCTGCTTTTGAGCTCTAGACTTCTACTTTGTCCATGATGTGTATGTTCAGCCAAGCCTTTTATCACAGCTTCTCTGGGTTAACTTCAATCTCTATCTTTCCCCTCCAATTTTCTTCAAGCTATACTTTGTACATAAGCAAAAAACCGTTACTAAAACTGTCTTCCTCAATCTTAATATTTAAAAATGAGTCAGTCATGTCAGTTGTCTGTACACTATCAGTCACCTTACTAATAAAATCTTCATTCATCTTAGAATCCCAGCTGTAAATCTTCTGTGGTGGTAAATCTTGCTGGTCAACTTGCTTGTATTGAGAGCTGCCTAGCACAGCACTGTGGCACATTCTCACCTATGCCATTTAAGGGCTGCATGCGAGGGTGTTGAAATTAGTGGGCTGTTCTTTTGGAATCTGAAGAGATAAAGGCGCTAGTAGCAACCTGAAGAGTAATATTGACTATTGGGTTTCATTTCTTAAAATATATTTTATTAATTTATTCTTATTACATCTCAATGGTTATCCCATCCCTTGTATCCTGCCATTCCTCCCTCCCTCCCATTTTCCCCTTACTCCCCTCCCCTATGACTATGACTGAGGGGGACTTCCTCCCCCTGCATATGCTCATAGGGTATCAAGTCTCTTCTTGATAGCCTGCTATCCTTCCTCTGGGTTTCAGACAAAAAGAGAAATAAGTTGGGAATTGACTTTTCATATTGAGGTAGAAAAACAGGGAATGATTTGGTAACCTGGGATCCTATTTGGTTTTGGTTATATGCAACCACTTTCTAAATAATGTACTTGACAGACTGACTCCTTTACCTGGTAATACTGAGCACATAACTTAGCAATCTCAGCCCTTTTCCCACCCACTTCTGTATCAGGCTACACATCCACCGATCTCTGAACAATAGTAAATGCCTCTGCATCTAAGACCAAAGACGTTTAGAAAATTTCTATTCATTTATATTTTTAATATGTCCAGATATTAAGAAGGGAAATGCCAGTTTAGCCTGAACTAGTTTCAGGTGCATAAATTCTAAGATAAAACTGTGTCCTTCAAGAAAACTTTGAGAGAAATCCTGTATTTACCGTTTTATGTTTATGCATAGCTGAACATGCATATAATTAAAAATATGCATTATGGGAAGGGATATATGCAATATGACTTTACATCAATATACAACTGAATCTTTCAAACAATGTACAGAACAATACTCACTATGGCCATTAGGAATCACTCTCTCCTTCCTTTAGACACCACAAAAACAGATCATAGGCTATAGCTGATGCCCTAGGGTAATTTCACTCATGTGGCCTGCTTTCAATCTTGATAGCATAGCCCTCTGTAATCTGTACTTTTGTAAACCTATATGAGTTTAATTTTCTCTAGTTACTTGGATATAAGATTAAGAACCTAGCAACTTCAGACCTGGACCTTGATTCGTGGTAATAATATGATTGTTTTATATAGATTGTGCCTCAGTTTTGTTGTTTTGCTTATATCTTGATTTTTTTTGGTATTAAAAGATGACTGGGTTAACTCACTCATTATGATCATTTCTAGCTCAATCCATTTATCCACAAATTTCGGGAATTCCTTGTTTTTAATAGCTGAGTAGTATTCCATAGTGTATATGTACCACAGTTTCTTTATCCACTCTTCTACTGAGGGACACTTAGGCTGTTTCCATGTTCTGGCTATTATGAATAAGGCTGCTATGAACATGGTTGAGCAAAGTTTCTTGTTGTGTGCTGGAGCATCTTCTGGGTATATTCCAAGGAGTGGAATAGCTGGGTCTTGAGGAAGCCCTATTCCCATTTTTCTGAGATAGCACCAGATAGATTTCCAAAGTGGCTGTACTAGTTTGCATTCCCACCAGCAATGAAGGAGTGTTCCTCTCTCCCCACATCCTCGCCAGCATGTGGTGTCGCTTGAGTTTTTGATCTTAGCCATTCTGATGGGTGTAAGATGGAATATCAGAGTTGTTTTGATTTGCATTTCCCTGATGACTAAGGAGGCTGAGCATTTCTTTAAGTGTTTCTCAGCCATTTGATACTCCTCTGTTGAGAATTCTCTGTTTAGTTCCAAGCCCCATTTCTCTATTGGGTTATTCGGTTTGGTGGTGTTTAATTTCTTGAGTTCTGGATTGAGCTAGAAATGATCATAATGAGTGAGTTAACCCAGAAGCAGAAAGAATCAAATGGTATATACTCACTTATATCTGCATACTAGCCCAAGGGACATGTCCCACGAAAGCCTTCACTTACCAGGAAACTGGGACAGAGGGAAAGGCATCCTATTGGGACTTTAAATGAGAGACGCATGGGAGAATAGCAAAATAAAAGGATATAGAGGGTCCTAGAAATCTACAAATAGAACAATATGATAGGCAGATTTGGGCCCAGGGGTCCTGCTCAAACTAAGGCACCAGCCAAGGACAATACAGGAGGTAAACTTTAAACCCCTTCCCAGATCTAGCCAATGGTCAGAATATTCTCCACAGTTGAGTGGAGAGTGTGATATGACTTTCTCACGTACTCTGGTGCCTCACATTTGACCATGTCCCCTGGAGGGGGAGACCTGGTGGCACTCAGAGGAAGGACAGCAGGTAGCCAAGAAGAGACTTGATACCCTATGAGAATATACAGGGGGAGGTAATCCCCCCAGGAACAGTCATAGGGGAGGGGAATAATGGGAAAATTGGGGGGGGGGAGGAATGGGAGGATACAAGGGATGGGATAAACATTGAGATGTAACAAGAATAAATTAATAAAAAAAAATGACTGAATGTCAGTTTGGACAGATTGACCTTAAAATATGCTCTCTAATGGCTGATTTGCCTATGGAGAGAAGTAGCTTTTTAGGTTGCTGGTGGCAAAAAGTTATCAACAGCCTTATGCAGCAGTGGACATCACAAATTACAATAATAACCAGCCTTATAATATATGCCTATTGGTGAAATAGTAACACAAATGTTATAGGGATGACCAACAGCTCTAAACTTACACTTAAGGTCTATTTCACATGAGGGAACTCATATATACCTAGTATAGTAAACCTGGCTAGGAACTTGTGGCTGGAGAGAGTAAAGACCCAAACTTTTATTTTGCTAAAGGAGCATAGTATCAAACTGCCTTCTAAATATTTATCCTTGTACTTGTAGACTAATGAAACTCACATTTCACCCTAAGAGCATACAGGCACATAAATACTTTCAATTAGGACAATAGGAACACTACTTTGAAGCTATCACAAGAATTTTCAAGACCCTTCCCACCACAGCCTGGAGTACGATATTGTAAATGACTAATCAACTTTCCCTTGAGAAGGTATGTGTTCCAGTGCTTGTGTTAGCACAGGGTCTCCTTCCAAGCTGTGTTCCACGATTTTGGGTCATTGCTCAACTCCCAAGACACTCAAATTCCAAGGAAGCTTTAGTTGCAGGCCTCCAGCTGCAGCTTAAGCTAACAATAGGTCTAGAATTTTCCATGTGGTGCTAATTTTTCAGGCCATCAAAATGCAAAGCAACAGAGCATTGGAAGCTTATACTTCTTCCAAGGAAGATCTGATTGGTTTGGTCAGTATGTTGCAGTAAAGTAGGAGGACAAGAGGAAAGTATTCCTGGTTTTATGAACTTATGTTTTTAAAATTACTTACTGCTATCCCTCACACCTCCATAGTAGTGTGTTGAATACTCTGGAGCTATAGGTAATTATGAGCCATCCTACATGATTATGGAGAATTGTACTTGTGTTCTCAGCAAAAGCAGCAATTTCTGTTAGCCACTGAGACCATCTCTGCAAGCCTAAATTTGAAATTTTGAATAACATTTGAAATACTGACTGTAGGTGAGAAGTTCTGTAGACACGCTAAATACAGTTCACGTTCTGTGGTTTTAAGGAGCACTTGGGAGGCCAGAGGTAGACAGTTATAGCTTATAGGAAGTATGCTTTGGCGTCAAGTTGAGCAAGGGTGGGGCTTGGAAAGTTTTTTTCTTGATCATTAACTTGATTCAATTGAAAAGGGCCTACAACAATAGAAAAGCAGTTACTCCGCGAGCTGTGTAAATTTCATTGACTTTTTGAGAATTATGCATCTCCTTCCTTCTCTATGGAAATGTTTACTTTTGGAGCAAATGTTCATGGGATACCACTGCTATTCTCACTTGCAAATGACCTTATATATTTGAAAAAAGAGAAAATATAGGCATCCATACATACTTATGCACACACACACACCATACCTTCATTATATAATTTTGCCCTCTCTTGTTCCTTACAAGTCTACTGGAGCAAGGTATGTAACTCAGGATTTCTTCTTGGTATTTTTTAAAATCTCACCCATAGCTCTTTGGACTTCTCTTGGTTATTGGTTCTCAGCTCTTTCTATAAAGTTCAGTCACGAGGAACTTTATTCAAGGGTTACAGCATTAGGACAGTTGAGAACCGCTGCTTTAGATCCTTATAAACATCTCTTTAACAAAACATCCATAATTTAGAAGTATTCCAAGAATAACAAGTTGGGGCATGTTAGTCCTTACTTGATTTAGTTCCTGTCTCAGGTATCACTGTCCTTGTTGTTTGATACTATGTAGCAAAAGGAAAGAAGAGGAAGAAAAGAAGAGAGAAAGGGAAGGAAGAAGAAAGACAGGGAAGAGCAGAAGAAAGGAAGGATGACAGAAGGAATGACAGAAGGGAGGAAGGAAGAAATGGAGGGTAGAAGTGAGTCAGAAAGAAAGAAAAGGAGAACGGGAAAAAGAAAGGGAGGGACAGGGCAAAAAATGAAAAGAAGGAAGGAAAAACAAAGCAAAGGCACGAGGGAAGAAATGAAGAAGGGAGAGAGAAGGAGAAAGGAGTGAGAAAGGGAGAAAGAACACAAGGAAGAAAAATAGGGAGGGATAAAATGATGTGACACTGACAGAATGTTGAGGGAGGAATAGCGTTTCACATATTTTATGTGGTCCTTGATATCTTTCTGACAAAAACTATTTTTGAAATGAGTATGCCAGATTCTGCTAAATGCTGCAGGGACTACAGACCCAGGAACTTTTCTGTCTTCTAAAAAGCAGATCACATTTCCTTTATGTACACATGTAACTTCTTTAGTAATATACATGCAAGAATTCCAGAGGGAAGGAGCCAGAAGAACCCCAGGAAACACAATCAGAGCACATATACTTCTGCCATGTGTTTGTTGAGAGAACACAAGCTGGTGGTGGATCTCTTCCTCTCTGTGGACTGCCACCCTCCAGCATCTGTCCAAGATTAGAGCTTCATGTCATCCTACTGGAGGACTTCTCTAATGCACAGTCACAGTCAGTGCTGAGACCACTACTGCCACGGTCTTCAACTCCATGCAGACTGATCTTAGAGATATGAGAAAGGAGGCTTTCTTTGACATTCACCTTGGCTTTCAGAGCTGTCCTTTTCCTACGAACTAAGTTATCCTTAAGAGCAGTGCTTTGAGGTGACTTCCTTGAAAGCAGCATGCCTGGTTTTGATATCAGGGAGAGTAGAATGACACAAATCCATTTCGTATTGTCTTGAGATCCCACAGATATGCAGTATTTATCAAGAGAAAAGAGGAACCTCCTTCAGAATCAGAGGCCCATCATGAAGCAGGCTTTTCTGTGTGTGAAGAAATCCACAAGCTTTATTAAAAACCGAGAAGCTGATATGAAAGTCAGGCTCCTTCTTATGAAGTGACTTCTCCTTGGGTCACACACATAAATTCTATTATTCTCTCAATAATTTGCTATTGTATAAGCTCCCAGTGTGAACTTTCACTTGAACCCAACAGCTTCAAAAATTTAGAAAAAGTTCTAGTTTCTTCTTTTTTCATTTTCATCTAGAGATTTAGGATAAATTCTACTCTTTTTTCAAGGACAATTTTGAAGTTAAAAATACAATAGTTGTTGCTATTTTACCATCTTTCTTTTTTCACTGTGGCAGCCCACACATTCTCCATTCTCATTTTCTGTCTATTTTTGTGTCTTTCTCTGTTTCTGTCTCTATCTCTCTTTCTCTCTGTGTCCCCCCTTTCTCTTTCTCTCTCTTTCCAGATCCTGACTTATCAGACTTAAATATTGTTTACATTCTATCTCAGTTTATGATTTTGTTGGGAGTTTTATTTTTCGCAGATCTTGTAATAGCTCTTAAAAGTGTGTGGCTTGATGCTATGGATTTCCAAAACAAACAAACAAACAAACTGAGAATTCATCAGGCATGCTTATAACAACTCATCTTGAAGACATCACAATCACAGTACCATAAGGTTCACTGAACTAGCAAATTTGGCAGACATAGTCCTACTTTGAAGATTTTTCATATGCATTTTAATTGAAAACAAGTCTCCTTGTGGACTTCATTTTGGTAAGTCATGCATTCCCCACAACTTCTTCCTCTGGTTCCAGAATTGTGTGCAATCCCTCAGGGAGATGGTATGCATCAGGGTTGAGAGATAACCAAAAAGCAGTATCCAGGTTCAGTTAACATGGAAAGATTTTACTCAGAGGATCCAGAACTGTTTAATCACACAATTGCTCATTATTTTGTTCTGTCCTGGATCTGCAGCCACAATATCAGCAGGGTCATCTTTTTCTTTTTTCTTTATTTATTATAATGTATTCATATTACATCTTGATTGTTATCCCCTCACTTGTATCTTCCGGTTCCCATCCTCCCTCACTCTTCCACCCTATTCCCCTTCCCCAAATAACTGGGGGTTATTTGATAAGTTACTCAAAATATATTGGTGTAACTTCACAAGGATTTAATCATTAGTGTCATGACATATAAGCACATTAAAGGTATTAAAGAAAATTTATACAACTTTTAAATTATTGATAAACATAAATTTTTACCACAGGACAAATTTCTAAGAAATATTGAGTAGAGTCTGGTAATACCTTGCAATAATGAATACTCTGTTGACCTTGAAGACAAATTTTAAGATATTTAGATGGTATGCTGGCGTATGCCCTCCGGGAAACCAGTTTCACAAGGAGCAAATGATAACATGGGGAAGATCTGGGGATGTAATGCTTGTATTGGTGTGTTTCACTAATGGGCAAGTATATTATCTGTCATGAATAGCATGTGTTTGATTTTGCAACAAGGTACAGATCATGTTACTTTACTCTTGAAGTAGAGAGTGCTATATGTATGTCTGAATTGTACAATGTGTCTAAACCATTTGGTCCAGACCAAATGAAAGGCTCAAGTAACAGCCAGTGTACACCTGACTTGGGCCTGAAAATTTTAAACAAATTTTTATTGTATTTTTGAGTAAATAAGTTAATCTGAAAATATAAGCCAAGGCATATTACAACATGAAAAAAAATTAAAAGCAAACCATGAAGCACAGACATTTAGTGTGTGCAGAACAGGAAGAACACTGAAAGAAGAAAAGTATAATATAATCCTGGAGTGAGTGATGAAGGGGTAAACATGATCAAGATATGTTTTATGTATGCACAAATATCATACTATTGTCTATTAGCTTGTAAAACTAATGGATGCTAAATAAATGATGAAATCTATATATGAGAAAGGCTTAGCTTTGGTTCAATATTGCAAAAGTAATGGTAAGGAAACAGCTTGGTAAATAAATTACTTCACATGTATCTCACCATCATATCTCTTGAATCAACCAGAATGGATAGTCGAAAGCCATACCTATACACATATATGTATATATACACATATATACATATATATTTCCATGAAAGAATTCTATGTTCTTGTGCAGAAAAGCACTGTCTTAAAGTTATTATCATTTTAAAGTCAAATCATCAAATTTATTTTGTGTTTTATTACAGAAAATAAGCTAATAAATTCTGGTAAAACTGATGTATTTACAAAACTTGAACAAGGAATCACATTTTTATACCCAGTCGCAATTATTATGGAACACATTGGTGTCTATGCAACAATCTCATACAAAAGACACGTAGTAGCCAGTGACTCCTGAATGGCATTATGTCCTTGGGGAATAAGAACTCACTCCTATTTATTTTATATCCCACCCTTTTTCCAGGTGTCAGAAGACAGTGTCAGATTAGAGCGATGTGTCAGATCTGAAACAGAGAGTAAGAGAATTTTGAAAATAAGAGAGAGAGAGAGAGAGAGAGAGAGAGAGAGAGAGAGAGAGAGAGAGAGAGAGAAGAGGAAAGAAGAAGAAGAAGAGGAAGAAGAAGAGGAAAAGGAGGAGAGGAGAAGGGAGGAAGGAAAGAAGGAAGGAAGGAAGGAAAATAAAGTCTGTGTCATCTCAGGCTGCTGCCATTCTGATATTGGATAAGAAAGCTCTTTGGTAGGCATTGACAATTGAAAAAGTTTAACTTCCAGATCCTATGTCCATGCCAGTAGAACTATACAAATTAAACCCAGGAATTACAACGAAAGTGCATTCTCATAGTTGACAAACAGCAATGAAAATCTGCAACAAACAAATCAGAACAAAACTATAGTTATAAGAAAGAATTTCTTAAAGAAAACAAGTGTGGCTCTTAAATAAGCCTTCAGTATCTTAGCTTTGATGGAGAGAGGGGGAGGGAGGGAGGGAGAAAGAGAGAGAGAGAGAGAGAGAGAGAGAGAGAGAGAGAGAGAGAGAGAGAGAGAGAGAGAGAGAGATCCTTTCCTTTCTGTTTGACCTTGCAGAGTTGCAGAAGATGAACAGTGCGCACGTTGGAACATGCTTTGTTCTCTTTCCAGATGTTGCAAACACATAGAACACATTGTCAGTGAAATGGAAAAGGAATTAGCAGCTTGTTTTGTGCAAGGTGAACTTTTCTCTGTGTCTTGCTCACTCTCGATAATGCAGGCTCTTTGATAAATCTGTCCTTATGTCTCATTGCCATGCACAGAATGGAGATACAAATGCCAGCAGCAATCCCCACTGCCATGGGAACAAATCAAGTTCTCATCTGCCAAGGCAAGAGTGAACTTTGCTAGACTTCTGCTTTGGAGGGTAAGGGAGTGAGAGGACAGACATGCACAGGCTTCCAACAGCTAGACCCTAGAATAAATAGTGGTTCAGCAGTTATCACGCTGACGGGCAGCTTCCTGTGCTGCTGTCGGAGGCCATCCTTTTCCTCAGCCCCATGAACAGTGTTCTTTTAGCAGTTAAAGACTCACAGAGATGAAAAGAATTACTTATTTTCAAAAACTTTGTGGGGAAACTTAACTTGGCAGCAAGACTTTTGTTCATCCAGCTGAGGAGGACAAAGAGAGACAGAGACAGAGACAGAATCACAGAGAGACAGGGACAAACAGACAGACAGACAGAAGTAGAGACAGACAAAGAGACACACACACAGAGAGACAGTGAAAGAGAGACACAGAGAGACTGATAGAGAGAAACACAGAGTGAGACAGAGACAGTCAGTCAGAGACTCAGAGACTAAAGAAGAGAGAGAGAGAGAGAGAGAGAGAGAGAGAGAGAGAGAGAGAGAGAGAGAGAGAGAGAGAGAGAGAAAGGGAATTCAACAGGAGCAAGCTGAGTGTGCATATGTGTCCTCTGTGGAGCATCTAGAGAGAAGAGCAGAGTGAGGAGCCAACAGTTCCAGGACAGTAAAGGCTGTTTTAAGGTCACAGAAATCAGTGGGGATGCAGTGCAATGGCAGTAGCAAATATTCAGGGGAAACTGGTGCTCAGGAAGGACTGAAGGTCAGCATTTCTTGGGGAAAAAATTGAATGTGAATTTGTTCCTTTATGTATTTGCATTTCATGAATAATGCTTTGTAGGTGACCTCATCTTGCAATCCAATACAGAGCCTTGATCCATAATCACGCTGCTCTGTGTCTCCCAGTGCACTGCCTCTAAGTGATAAGAAAAGATGAGTTTTCTGCAGCTATGCCAAAATCAGTTTGGGGCTCCTTGGCAAGAAAAGCATCTGGAGAAAAAAAAAAGATGGTGCTTGAAGTTTCATTGCACTGCAAGCCAAGGGAACTGGACACTCATGGATTCCATTTCTTTTTTCTTTCTGCATGTAGTGGCAGGTAGGGTAGACCTGCACAGTGGCTTTTCATCACCATCTTGCCTGTCATTCCTGTTGGATATAATTCACATTTGGGTACATCTAAGGGAGAAGCTAATCAAAAACATAGAGGGATTCTTTCAACTAAGCTGTCATGGATCCAGGCTCCAGGTGCATATATTTTACCAATATTCCTATGTTTTCAGTTTTAAACTTATAAAATAATTGATAATGCCATCCACTCCCCTCCATCATGCTTTAGGCAGGCAGTGGAACAAACAGGAGAAAATGGGGGAATATCTGTAACTTATGCGGTTTAAATGAGGTTCAGAAATTCTGAGTGTATCTTCTCAGCCATAATAATATCGTTCTAAATGTTCATGGTGTCCACCAGTTATTGTCAAGAACATTACTCAATAACAATCTTTGGGCTGATATCCTGTATTTTTCATGTCTATTTTTCCCACAGTAATTTGCTTACTAGGGTCTTGTTGAAAGTATTATCTTTTAATTTTCTGTATGTGTCTAGATACATATGTGTTCATGTATAAGTGTCTCCAAAGACCAGAGTAGGTCATCAGATACCCTGGATTTGGAGTTGTTACTGGTTGTGAGCTGCCTGATTTTGGTGTTCACAGCTGATCTCGGGTTCTTTGCAAGAGCTCTTAACAACGAGCCATCTCTCCATGCCCTACTGTGGTTTTTCTATTATCACAGTGTAGTACTAGTAACACTTTGAAAGACTATAAGTTCACTGCATGATTATGTGTTTTATTTCATTTAAGATGTATTTTTGCATTTGTCTGATGACTAAGGATATTGAGCATTTCTTTAAGTGCTTCTCAAACTTTCCTGATTCCTCTGTTGAGAATTAGCGCTATACCTGTTTTTTAAATTAAAATTTATATTTTTTAATTTACTCACATTACATCCCTCATCTCATCCATGTTCCACTCTCCCTCCCTCCCTGTCCCTCTATCATCCTCCCATAGTCTTCAGAAAGGGGATGCCATCCTCCCCTACCATCTGATCCCAACCTATCAAACCTCATCAGGACTGCCTGCTTCCTCTTTTGTGGTCTAGCAAGGCCACCTGCCAGGGCGAAGTGATCAAAGAGGATGCAACAGAGTCCATGGCAGAGAAAGCCCCCATTTCCCTTACCAGGGAGCCCATATGGAAACTGAGCTGCCTATTGGCTACACCTGAGCAGGGGGCCTACGTCTTCTCTATGCATGGTCCTTGGTGGATGCATCAGTGTTCACAGGCCCACCATTGGCCCTGCGTTGTTGCCTTTATTGGTCTTCTTGTGGAGCCCCTGTCCCCTCCAGGTCCTTCTATCTCCCACTTATTCCATAAGACTTCCTGCCCTCTGCCCAAAGTTTGGCTGTATGTCTCAGGATCTGCTTCAATCTCTTCCCTGCAAGGTGTAGTCTATCAGAGGACATCTATGGTAGGCTCCCATCCTCTTGCCTCTCTTCAACAGCTTCCAGTTTCTATTCTATTTGCCATTCGGAATGAGAACTAAGTAACTTCCCTAGGTCCTCCTTTTTACTTAGCTTCTTTAGGTTTGTGGATTATAATACGGTTAGCCTGTATTGTGTGGCTAATAACCACTTATAAGTAAGTACATAGCATGCGTGTCCTTCTGGATCTGGTTACCTCACTCAGGATGGTCCTTTTGATATCCATTTATTTGTCTGCAAATTTCATGATGTACTTGTGCTTGGTTTGTTTGTTTGTTTTTGCCCTTTTGTTGTTTTGGTTTTGGAAACAGGATTTCTCTGTGTGATCGGCCTGGCTGTCCTGGGCTCACTTTGTAGAACAGGCTCATCTTGATCTCATGAAGATATGCCTTTCTCTGCCTCCCTGGTCCTGGCATTGATGTCCTCGTTTTTAATATCTGAATAGTATTCCATTGTTTATATGTACCACAATTTCTTTATCCGGTCCTTGGTTGAGGAACATTTGGGTTGTTTTAAGTTTCTAGCTGTTATGGATAATGCCTCTATAAACATAGTTGAGCAAACGGCCTTGTGATGTGTGGTGGAGCATTTTTGGGATGTGTGCGAAGGAGTGACATAGCTAGGTTTTGAGGTAAAACTGTTTTCAAACCTCTGAGAAAGAGCCAGATTGATTTCTAACTTAGCTGTACAAGTTTGCATTCCCACCAGCAATGTAAGAGTGTTCCCCTTTCTCCACATCCTCACAAGCAAGTGCTGTCACTTGAGTTTTAGATCTTAGCCATTCTCACAGGTATAAGATGGAGTCTCAGAGTCGGGTTGTTTTGCATTTTCCTGATGACTAAGAGCATGGGGCATTTCTTTAAGTGCTTTTCTGCCATTTGATATTTTTCTGTTGTGAATTCTGTTTAGCTATGTACCCCATTTTAAAAATTGGATTATTTGCTTTGCCGGTGTTTAATTTCTTGAGTTCTTTGTGTATATATATATATATATATATATATATATATATTGGATATTAGCCAAGTGTCAGATGTAGGGTTGGTGAAGATCTTTCCTGTAGGCTTTCGTTTTGTTCCCTTGCTTTACAGAAGCTTTTCAGTGCCATGAGGTTCCTATTATTAATTGTTATCTGAGAGCCCGAGATGTTGGGTTGGTATTCTGTCCAGGAAGTTGCCTCCTGTGATAATGAGTTCAAGGCTCTTGCCACTTTCTCTTTTAAAAGATTTAGTGTTTCTGGTTTTATGTTAAGGTCCTTGATTCACTTTAAATTGAGTTTTGTGCAAGGAGATAAATATGAATCTATTTGCCTTTTTCTACATGTAGACATCCACTTAGTCAAGGACTGTTTGTTGAAGATGCTATCTGTTGTCTATTATATGTTTTTGGCTTTTTTTTTTTTTTTTTTTTTCAAAAATCAAGTGTCTATAGGTGTGTGGATTTATTTCTGGATCTTTGATTCAGTTCCATTGATTCACCAGTCTGTTTCCATGACAGTACCATGCAGTTTTTATTACTGTTGATCTATAGTACAGCTTAAGATCAGGGATGGAGACACCTCCAGAAGATCCTTTATTGTACAGGATTTTTTTTAACTATTCTGGGTTTTTTTCTTTCTCCATATGAAGTTGTAAAAAACTTCTCTGTAAAAAACTTGTGTTGGTATTTTGATGGGCGTTGCATTGAAACTGTAGATTACTTTAGGTAATTTTTTTTTTTCTACTATGTTAATCCTGCCAACCCATGAGCATGGGACATCTTTCCACCTTGTGATATCTTCTTCAATTTCTTTCTACAGAGACATGTCATGGTGGGTGATTTTTTAAATGTTTTTTTTGGATTCTGTTTGTGAGTATTTTATTGAGTATTTTGCCTCAATGTTCGTTAGAGAAATTGGTCTGAAATTCTCTTTTTTTGTTGGTCTTTGTGTGGTTTATGTGTCAAGGTGACGGTGGCCTCGTAGAATTAGTTTGGTTATGTTCTTTCTATTTCTATTTTGTGGAATAGTTTGAAGAGTATTGGTAGTAGCTCTTCTTTGAAGGTCTGGTAGAACTCTGCGCTGATACCATCTGGTCCTGGGCTTTTTTTTTTTTTTTTAATTGGGAGATTTTAATTACTGCTTCTACATCCTTAGGGGATATAGGACTATTTAATTTCTCTACTTATCTCAACACAGCTTTGGTACGTTGAAATTATCAAGTGATTTTCCATTTCATTTTGATTTTCAAATTTTATTACATACTGTTTTCTGAAGTAAGATTTAGTGATTTTTTGAATTTCCTCAGTGTCTGTTGTTATATTCCCGTTTCATTTCTGATTTTGTTGATTTGGATGTTTGTCTGCTTTTTAGTTATTTTGGCTAAATGTTTGTCTATCCTGTTGATTTTCTTAAAGAACCATCTCTTGGTTTAATTGATTGTTTTCAAAAGTGTTCTCTTTGTTTCTAATTTATTGATTTCAGCCCTGAGTTTGGTTATTTATTGCTGTCTAATTCTCTTGGGTGTGTGTGCTTCTCTTCACCCCGCCCCCAGGGCATCCAGGTGTGTTGTTAAGTTGCTTGTATGAGATGTGTTCAATTTCTTTATGAAGATACTTAGTGATATGAACTTTCCTCTTAGCACTGCTTTCATTGTGTCCCATATGTTTGGGTATGCTGGATCTCCATTTTCATCAAATTTTAGGAAGTCTTCATTTTTTTAATAATTTATTCCCTGACCCAGTTGTCCCTCAGTAGGGAGTTGCTCAGTCTCCATGTATGTTTAGGTTTTTTGTTATTTCTGTTGTTGTGGAGTTCCAGCTTTAGTCCATGGTGGGCTGACAAGATACAAGGGGTTATTTTTATCTTCTTGTATCTGTTGAGGCTTGTTTTGTGAAAGACCATATGGCCAGTTTTTGAGATGTTTTCGTGAGGTGTTGGGAAGAAGTTATATTTTTCTGAGTTTGCTTTAAAAGTTTGTAGATGTCTGTTAGGTACATTTGATTCATGCCATCTCTTAGTGTCATTGTTTCTAGGTTTAGTTTCTGTTTTGTTGACCTGTGCTTTGATGAGAGTGGCATGTTGATGTCTTCCACTAGTAAAATATGGGTATCATTGTGTGGTTTAAGCTTTATTAATGTTTCTTTTACAAATGTGAGTATGTGCCCTTGTATTCAGAGCATAGATGTTCAGAATTGTAATGACATCTTCGTAGAACTTTCCTTTCATGAATATGAACTGTCCTTTCTCATCTCTTTTGATTAATTTTGGTTGAAATCCTATTTATTCGGTATTAGAATGGCTACTCTAGCTTGTTTCTTTTGTCCACTTGCTCAGAAACCCTTTTGCCAGTCCTTTACTCTCAGTGTGCCTCAGTTTTTAATTTGAATATTTGATTTGTTGGTATTTAATTTCTTGAGTTATTTTTATAATTTGGATATTAGCCCTCTGTTGGATGTAGGGTTGGTGAAGATCTTACCCAGTCTATTGGCTTCATTTTTGCTCTTTTGACAGTGCCCTTTGCCTTACAGAAACTTTTTGGCTTCGAGAGGTCCTATTTATTAATTGTTGGTCATAGGGCTTGAGGTGTCGGTACAGGAAGTTGTTTCCTGTACCAATGAGTTCAAGTATCTTCTGCATCTTCTCTTCAGAGAAGCCCCATATAGTAACAGATGCTGAGACTCATAAGCGAACATTAGGCAGAGCACAGAGAGCCTTATGGAAGAGTGGGAGGAAGAATAGAAGAACTCAGAGAGAATAGGAGCTCTACAAGAAGATCAACAGAGCCAACTAACCTGGGCCCAGGGAACCTTGTGGAGACTGAAACACCAACAAAGGACCATGCATGGACTGGACCTAGACTCCCTACATAGATGTACCCAATGGACTGCTTGGTCTCCATGTGGGTCCCCTAGGAGCAGCAGCCATCTTTGACAAGGACTCTCTGGGTGTTTTTCTGTCACTTACCTCTGGAAGGCTGCGTTGTCAGGCCACCAGTGTAGAAGATGCTTTTAGTCCTGACATGACTTGATGTGCTGAGATGGGTAGATAGAGGGAGAATACCATTTTCTGAGGGATATGGGGAAGAGAAAGAGAGGGTGGGACTGGAGGGAGGAAGCTACAAAAAATTTAAAAGGAAATAAAAAAGTTTACAGCATAGTCTTAAGATTTTTTGGCTAGTAGTGTGTAAAGAAATCATAGAGATAAAAGAAACATGGTAGTACCATCTCCTGTTTTCCCCCTAAATGTGACTTTGTACAGTTACTGTTGAAGTGCTATTAAATCTTTGGACTTTTGATTTATCTCTCCATAGCTTTATCTATACCTTGAACTTAAATATCTTGATTGTTGCTGTAATATCCTGGTCAGGGCAGTGTCAGCCCTTTATACTTTCCATGAAATCAGTCAGTTTCCTGCAAATTGTCTAATTTATGTCCACAGTAATTTTTTGTCATTATTGTTTTCATTTGTTTTGTTTGTTTTGGATTTTGTTGTTTGGTTTGTAGCTGGCTTCAAAATTACCATAAAACCCTTGCCTTTGTGTCCTGAGTGTGGTTTATAAGTGAGTATATACCATTTGAGTCTTTCTGCATCTGGATTAACTTACTGAGTATGATCATTTCTAGTTCCATCTATTTGCCACAAATTTCAGGAATTCCTTGTTTTTAATAGCTGAGTAGTATTCCATAGTGTAAATGTACCACAGTTTCTTTATCCATTCTTCAACTGATGAACATTTAGGTTCTTTCCAGGTTCTGCCTATTACAAGTCAGGCTGCTATGAACATGGTTGAGCATATGTCCTTGTTGTGTGGTGGAGAATGTTCTGAGTATATTCCAAGTAGTGGAATATCTGGGTCTGTTTCTTTCTTTCGTCCCTTCTGTGTTTCTTCCTCTCTTTTTCTCTGTCCCCCTCCATTGCTGTGTGCACACTTCCTCCCATCACCACCCTTTTTTCCCCCATGAATCGCAAATTTACTGACCCCATTCCTTGAGACCTGTGAAGCTGCCTAGAGCTGTTCCCAATAAACCTGCATTTATAAACTCTAATTTAGGTTGAATTGGCTCATTTCAGCAGAATGAGGCTTATCAAACCTCTCTCTCTGTCTCTCTGTCTATCTGTCTCTGTCTCTCTCCCTCTCGTGTGTGTGTGTGTGTGTGTGTGTGTGTGTGTGTGTGTGTGTGTGTGTGTTCATGTGTGCATGCATGGGGGTGTGTACATGTACATATGCATATATATAATAATCTTGCTAATTGAACATCTCTGTATATTTTGCACAGTAAAAAGCTTCAGCATATTTGAAGTAATTCAAGTCATAAAAAGTAAGTGTTTAAACTGGCCGTTGTGGCCCACATCTTTAATTCCAGCACTCAGGAGGTAGAGGCAGGCAGATCACTGTGAGTTCGGGCCTAGCCTGGTCTACAAAGTGAGTGCAGGACAGCCAAGGCTAACACAAAGAAACCCTGTCTCGAAAAGCCCCCCCCCCAAAAAAAGGGAGGGAGGGAGGAATTGGAGGAGACAAGCAAGGGGATAACAATGTAATCGGAATAAATTAATAAAAAAAGAAAACAAAGAAAGTAAGAAAGAGAGAAAGGAGAGAGGGAGGGAAGAAAAGGTGAGGAAGGAAGAAAAGAAGGAAGGAAGGAAGAGGAGAAGAGAAGAGATTCAGAAAGAGGGAGAGGGAATTAAATTGTCTGGGTTATTTAGTGATGAGCCTCTGGGGGTAGAGGGCAGGGTATTTAAGCCATGCTTTCTAACAGGTAGGGACTGAGGGATCATAGGAGAAACTGGAGGCCAGGTCTACTTTGCTTAAAAAGACATCTCAGCTGTTTGTCCAGAGTCTGAAGTCCATTATATTTCAGTAGTATTTATCGGTTTATGAATCATGGATCCCTTTAGTGTACAAAGATATGTATTCTCACACAAAGAAGTTTCTCACTTTTTTTCCTAGAATATTTGGCACCAATAAATTATACAAAATTAGAGTTGTAAAATCAGTAAATATATTCCTCCTGTGAGGAAAGCCAGGTGTATGTCCAATTTACTCAAAACAATGGACAGATCTTTAGCCACTTTAAGAAACAAAGAATCATGACACTGAGCATTTCACCAGAACCATCATATACTTAAATACTTGCCCAGAAAGAAAAAATGAAAACCCATCAGAGTGGTTTGATAGAATGTGTAAGATTTTGACCAGTCATGCTAGCCATGTGTCAGCATGTAGCCTTGTACTGGCCCTTATTAATCCTGGGCTTGTGATGGTCTATATTGGTGTTAGCCCAAGAAAAAAATTGGGTAAGTCTAGTTACCCCTTGGCTGCAATGAGCAGCTCAGGTCCAAAGTGGTTGCTTTTTGAGTCTGTGTTCCAGGGGCTG
Organism: Acomys russatus; assembly: GCF_903995435.1. NCBI lineage: Eukaryota > Metazoa > Chordata > Mammalia > Rodentia > Muridae > Acomys > Acomys russatus. The sequence goes on along the minus strand of NC_067156.1, from coordinate 18,371,030 downwards.
GCAGGACCAGGGCGTTTCACAGCTGAATCACTTTGACCCAAAGTCATTTGTTCAATCATGGTTGACAAAAGGTAACAGAGACTTTCTACTGTTTGGAAAACAAATGGATCTCTTGGCTGTTTTCATAAAGATCGACAGGGACTTAAAATAGCTTGAGGTTAATATTATCAATCTTTCTAAAAGAGATTTTCAGAACATATTCTTTATCCCAGCATTGGATCAATCTCACAATGACACATTTTCAAATACAGTAAAGTAAAACAACATCCTTGAAAATTTGGAAATAGAAAGATTTTCTTTTCCTGCCTCTTCATTTTTTTTTACACTTTTCTTTGTTTAGGTTCTTATTTTTGAGTATCAACCTTAGAAATAACGTGTACACCATAAGCTTTTAATGCAAACTGAACTTCTCAACAGCTCTATAGCCATCAGTCTATACTTGTGTGTACATGGAGATACTTGGGTGATGGCAGTCCAAACATTGGACTTAACACTATGAACAGGGAAGAATAGAGAAATCTGCTGCTGACTCTTGAATAAGGACACTTTCCTGAGTTTAAAGCCCGCAGAGTGTATTGAGTAGAAATACATATGGGACTATTTCATACTCACATATATATGCAGATATAGAAATAGATATACATATAGATATAGATAGATAGATATAGACTAGAAATAGATATAGATATATTATAGAGTGAACTAAGAATTAAATTCAATTTCAATATTTTAACAAAATAAGCAGTGAGAATATGTGAGGGACTCTAAAACTGAAAGTTAATCATATGGACAAGAATGGAGGAGACACAGGAGCATAACAGAAAAACAAATACAAACCAAAAAAACAAACTACATCATACTGACAACCTCTTCTTAGATGTTGTAAATTTTTTACATAAAACACTAAAGCCTTACTCTTTCATTTGTGTTATCTTAAGCTCCCATGTAAAACTGATCCATATACTTGGATCTTTTGGAATAATAACTTGCTTATTTTTATTTTTAAATGTTTTAGGTATAAAATATAATTTCATAATTTTCTTCCTTTCCTTTTCTCTTCAATCAAACCCCTACCATGTATTCTTTTATTATCTCTTTTCTTTTTCTTTAGTTGTTGTTGATATCAAGACACATATCGATTTAATATATTAATACACACTTATATTTAGGAACATGTATATGTTTATATACATATAAATATAATTTAGTCCATTTATTGTTACTTGTATGTATATGGTTCAGGACTGAACACTTGATGTTGGTAACCTGATTTTGTATTTATATAGCTATTTATTCTTATAACTAGAAGGTATGCTCCCTCAGATGGTCCGCTGAAGTAATAAACCACTGTATATTGCCTAGACTTGCCATTCTTGTATGGCTCACAGTCCCAAACTGAAAATTATTCCTATGTACGTGTGAGTAAGAGAGGGTATATTTGAGTATATGTGTAAATATGCACATGTGTGTGCACGTGTGCATTTGTATGCATGTGTAATCACAGGAAATATGCGGTAACCACATTTGTACTATTTGACCTGCTATTCGATCTCAGAGAAGAATGCATTCCCATTTCTTTTTAGCTTGAAACTTAATTTGACTAATCAGATTGCTTTGTTTGGGTGGCATTTTGCAACATGGAATCTCCAGGGGAATTTCTAGGAGCCATGGACACATGGAATGATAACTTCATGTTCCAGCTTTGGAAGAGAGAACTAAGGCCAGAACATTCTCTAAAAACAATAACATTAATATAAAGATATCTTAGAGAGAGACCATGATAACAACAGCGTATGAAGAGGTTTACTAAAATTGTCACCCTTCATCAAAGACCCATCTTCATACAACAGAAGGGGACCACTACAGAAAGCCACAACCAATCAATATACAGAGTTTGGAGCCCAATCTCAATGGATACATTTACAAAACACTACCACACTTAATGACTCAGGGTCCACTGTTGAGGAAGAGATGGAAAGGGTGTAAGAGACTGGACAAGGAGGACACCCACAAACGTGCCAAAGTAAACAAGGAAAAGCCCATGAGGCCTCAACTCTACACACACACACACACACACACACACAAAAAAAAAAAAAAAAAAAAAAAAAAAAAAAACCCTCACAGGCACCTGAATAAAGCTTGGAGCAAGAGAGGTATTTCTCCCCAGGGAAGAACACACACAGCTGCTGGTTGTCCATTGCCAAAGAGTCAGCCCTGAAGACATATATACAAGTAACATTATACAGACTCAGTATATATTTGAGTTATATTCAGGAATATATATGCAAATATACATACAATAATTGTTAATGAAAAAGAGGTATACATTTGAAGGAGAGGTTTTTATGGGGAATGTTTGCAGGGAGGTATAAGAAATAAGAAATATTGTAATTAAATACAGCATTAAAAATAAATAAAATAAGTTAATATATACATTTTCTTTAAAATGTGCAATTGGTGAAAAAACTGACAACTATTCTTAAGTTTGATATGAGGTGGATCTATTTTATACACATGGATGTTTGAATACATATTTCTGTGTATAAAAAATACAGACAGAGCAAATATTCTTATCAGGTGTGAGACAAATACTGAGGGAAATTTGAAAGCATCAATCTCTCTACACCTTAAGGGCAGATTGAATCTCAGTGGAAATGTCACTTAAGATAAATTTATTTTAATAGCTTGAGTATTATACTTACAGTGTTGTCCTGAGTGATAAGGGGTCACTTAGAATTATAATTTTTGATGGCTTTTATGGGGAAAGTTCAATAAAAATGACGTTATCCAAATTAAAGACTAAATCTAATTTTCAAATCCCTACAGGGTTTTCTCTTTCCCCTTTTACTGTTAGCATCTACATTTCTATACTATATATTTGTAAGGTCAACTAAGAGGGTTTTTTTTTTGTCAAAATGTTGTTTGCTCTCATATATATATATATATATGAGAGTCAGTTATCTGTCCTTCAACTGCATCGGAACTAGACTTTCTTTAAGATATATACATATATAATTTTTATTTCCAATTCTACCTGGCTTTACAGTTTCTTAGCCTTTTAAACTTGAACTTTTCTGAGCCTCAATTTTCTCATCCGAAGATGAGGTAATTGAGTGTACTAGTCTCTAAAAACCACATTTAATATTTAAAATAAGTTACACCGAGAGAATACAGCTGTGGAAAGTAGGACAGTGAGAATCATTCACGGTCCAGTAAGGAGAGACACCATTTGTCCAGAGAAGACCATGTGCTGACACCAAGTGAGTGGAGACAAGGTAAGGAGAGCATGTCAGAGCTCCGGGGTCAATGTAGTTACCATTTTATAATGTTTCCTTGGTGCCAGATGGGTGCACTGTTTGCCAGGAACTCACGTCTTGGTATTAGAATGGTCCATACTCCAAGTTGGTATGACTTTGTTCTGGGAATAATTGAACTGTATTGCACTAAATAATTAAATTAAAGCAGTCCTTGAATATAAGCCATGGTGCATAGTACTCAGTGGCCAATGTGTTCAGGCAGCAAAACAGTGCTAATCCTCTTCACTTGCCAGGTGCTATGAATATGGCAATTAACGTGGCAGATCAGCCCAAGTCTTCAGCAAATGCCCCAAATTTCAATATGTTGTACATTTGAACTCTTTGTGGAATTTAGGATGAATGAATTTTGTGGTTTAAAAGAATGAAAAATTATTTGCTGTAGAATTCCCTTGAGCTATTATTCTTAGAATGACTAAGAACCTCTATTTCTTCTTTCATTTCCAAAAGGGTTTCACAAAAACAAAGATCTGTCAATCAAGATGACACTTGACCAAATATGGTATTTCCCTGACAACTGTACCACTCAGAGAAGGATGCTCAACCTCAGCTTCTGAATGAGCAAATAACAGGACTTTGCCTCCCTTTCAGTGTAGACCACAGACTCCATGTTAAATGTCTGTTTCAGATTGTAATCTCACTAAAAGAAGGGATTTGGAAGAAGTTTCTAGGACCCTCTAGGCATTTGAGTCCCAGTATAATTTCTGATGCATCCTTTCAATGGCTTGAACTTTGCTCAATAATTAGAAAAATGTTTCATTCAAAGTCATATTTTATTTTCTGTGTCTGTGCCAGGAAACCACTGAATGCTCATGGAAACCAGACACTATGTTCTCCCAAACAAGACTGTATGATGATCACACTACACAGTTATTGCATGTTCTCTCTAGCCATACAATGCTCTTACTCAAACAAGACCTTCTCTCATCCAGAAAAAGAAAATCAATATCAATTCTCCAAACCCAAGTAGCAAGTGGTACTTGCTTTATATGTTTAAAAAAGTGTTACTGAGCAATTTTGTTTTCTGCCTCCACATAGGGACTTTAAGGTGGATGTATATAAAACAATTTAAGGTGGATAAAAACAAGGCTATGCTTTTGATTCTCTGAGAGTAATCTTTTAATAAATATTGAAAAGGGGCACAGTTCATCATTGGTTTAGTCATCAGGGCCTGCCCTTTACTTGAGATCTGCACTGTGGCTGAACATTTTATGTAATAAAGTTTAGCTTTTGCATAGAGGAACAATTTGTTGACACACAAATTATCTTGGAAATGTAATTTTCAGCAATGTAATAACTTAACTTATAGTTATTTTGTTCTGCTCAGTTTGAGAATATGGGCAGAAGTAAAGATCAATAACCAGTTGTTTGAATGCATGCATGCAAGTATGCACAAGTTAATAAGGAAAACAACACAATACACACTCTAGGAAATGTGGGCTGAGGATTGCCTCTTCTTGTGCTTAGTTATCTACTATTTATTACTTATTTTTTTATTAGTTGGGTTTCATTTTTGAAATTTTATTTATTGGACCTTTATTAACCATATGATTACACACACAAACATACACACGCACATGCACATGTGTGTGCACATGCATGTCTGTGTGTGTGTGTTTCAGATAATTCCTTGAAAATACAATAAGAACATCTGATACAAGTTTTGTTGGTGTCAGGAGCTTATATGAATGGACTTTATCAGCACAATAAAAATATAAACACAAGAAACAAAGAGTAACATGAGTGAAATAATAAACATACAAATATATTGATATTGATACTAAATCCAAACTGTCATATACAAGATTCAATGTGAACAGTTGTTAAATAAGTGAATAATTAGCATTCAGGAGGTAGAGACAAGAGGATTTCTATGATCTTTGAAGCTGGCCTCCTCTTCATAGGAAGCTCCAGGACAGCCAGGGCTACATGGAGAGACCCTGCCTCAAAACAAAACAATGAATAACAATTAGAAAAATACACATGTACAGAATGTGTATATGTATGACAATATGGTTTAGTGTCCAACATCCAAAAGATTAATTCTAATGCAGAGACTATCTATTCCCAAAATGCAGGACAAATCACTCTAGCATCACCTCTGATGTTGAATACCAAATATATTTTATCTTCTTGGTATATAATGATAAAATAAGATAAGCTATCAATACAATATATAACATGTAAGAAAAAATCAAATGGTAACTGTACTCAATTTACTGTTGACTTTGTTTTCACAATTTATCAGAGTTCTAAAAGCTACTATCTACAACATTAATGAGATAAGAGTTTGCAGGTCTATAATTCAAGGCATATTCAAGAACCAACTTTTTGCATCAGACAAATCCACTTTTGATAATATTTTGTCCAAAATAAATTGCCTTCTATACTTTATACTTCCCTTTAACTATTTACCTAAATAAATACTTAGCATCCCGGAATTCTATGAGAATGTGCACACTGGACATATTTCTGAAGAACCAAACTTAGCTGAGTAGAAAAGACCCAAACACACTGAGCTGGTGGGACTCAACATTTAATTCAGAAACTTTCCAAGAAAGGTATGCATATACTTCAGGTTAGACATTTTGGTATATATAGTAGCATCTTTCTCTACCATAACTTTTAGACAACATGTATCATTTGCCTGAATTATAAACAGAAGCTGCGATCAATATTATTTGCAATTCCTGATTCTGAAACAATAGACATCACAGATATTTCTGTCAGAAATACACTGACATATCATTCAAAATTATAGTGCTCTTTAGATCAGAAGCTACGCGTTGTTTATGTTATATTCATGAACTGCATCACAAACTGGACTTTTAAAAATTATAACAAATGTTTCAAACTATAATTAGTTTTTATATAAGCACAACTGTTAAATTTTATCATTTAAAATCATTAATCTCAGAAACAATCACAGCTTTTACAAAATTGTTAGTAGCATTCATGATTTAAGAATATCAAGAAGGAAAACTGAAATAGAAAAAAGGAATAACTCCGATTGATTAAAGTATATTTGAAAATGAGTAAATATGTGAACTAGCCTCAAGGTGACACAAAACATCAAAATTGTTAAAATAGGCTTGAAAGATGAACTAAAGTGGTCAAAAGCATGTGACTAGATAGGTCTTCGGTGTAATTAAAAGACTAGTACTATTATTCTGTTAAATGAACATTGCAAAAATAAAAATGACTTAATGGTATATTGCTATAGCCATAGATCCATGTAACAGGAAACCCAGATCAGAGAAGCTTCTTCTCACAGTAGGTTATAATTAATAAGAACCACAACTAGATGATTTTGGGAGAGAGAGAGAGAGAGAGAGAGAGAGAGAGAGAGAGAGAGAGAGAGAGAGAGAGAGAGAGAGAGAGAGAGAACAGATAGACAGTAACTAAGACAGATAGATAGGGCAGAGAAAGTGGAGACGGAGGGAATAGAGATAGATTGAGAGGACAGAGAAAGGGAGATACACAGACACATAGACAGACAGTCAGACTTTCGAGCACACAGCTGTAAATGAGATATCCTTATCAAACCTATTTCCCTCAAGCATCAGAAGTCTATGATAAAGAGGGATGGCAGAAAGATTGCAAGATCCCAAGGTGGTAGAAAAATTTAAAGAACCAGTGTCTTCTACATACATGTCTGAAACATGTATGAACTCACAGAGGCTGACAACATCCAGAAGACCTACACACATTCAAATGAGCACTGAGAAATAGACACAAAGTTTCATCCCTAAATAAGAAGTGATTTTGCAATTAATACCTACTAGGAGAAGAAAAATCAGATTTATTCAATGTAGTGGACATAAACCACATTGCATGACACCTTTGACAGCTTTGGTTTCATTTTGTTTTTGTTTTGTGGTATTTTTTTTTTTTTGCCTTTTTTTTTGTTTGTTTTCTTGTTGTCATTGTTTATATATTTTCTTTGCTATTCATTTTTTTGTTAATTGGGTATTTATTTTTTATTTTGCTTTTGAGATTAAAATGTAATTAAACCATTTACTCTTCCCTTTCCTTCCTCTAAACCCTCTCATGTATGATTTTAGGACTGACCATTTTATTAGATAACCAATTGATATGCCCTTCCCTGGAGAACAATATTTCTCTTACCCTTAGCATTCCTTATTTGACTTTCGCTCTTTGTGTAGAGTTTAGTCCCTATGGGCTTTCCACCATCCATGTTAGTACATCTACTCACGTGGTCCTTGTTCAGTGCATGTTCAGGCAGTCATGGTAGAGAAACTCTGTGTATAGCTTCTGAAATGACTGGGTGACACAAACTCACAGAAATGTCCTTGACCCTCTGCTTCTTACTGGACAGTGTTTATTTGTGTGTGTGTGTGTGTGTGTGTGTGTGTGTGTGTGTGTGTGTGTGTGTGTGTGTCTGTGTGTCTTAAAGAGAAGGAATAAACTTGGATAAGTAGGGAGGTGTGAACGATTTTTGTGTAGTTAGGAGTGGAAATATAGTAAAATACATTTTATGAAATATAGTACTAAAAAGCATTTTCTAAAATTGGTAATATATTATGTTCATGCATTATGTAATAAATGTTTGTGCAAGAAAGTTTTTACGCACACTTCCTGGCTTGTTCTCCATGCCTTGCTCAACCTGCTTTCTTAGAGAACTCAGGACCCTCATGCTGCTTCTGGTCTTAGTGGGCATCACACTGAGATCTCAAATGTCCATGGGTTTCCTCTAGTTTGTGTCAAGTTGACATAAACTAGCCAGCAAATTATATACTAACTTATAGCCCAGGTAATTCTCCAATTAGACATTGCATTTGATTCTGGCTTTAAGTTGATTCTCTACTTCCTGAATGCTAGAATTACATGCATATACCACTATGTCTAGTTTATTTTTTAATGTGGTAAAGGCAGGATTTCATGCATTTTGAACAAGTTGTCTACTAATTAAGTAACATACACAGACCAGAATTTTATATTTGTTAAAGACATTCTCCACAGTTGAGTGGAGAGTGGGGTCTGACTTTCACACGAACTCTGGTGCCCCATATTTGACCATGTCCCTTGGATGGGGGACCTGGTGACACTCAGAGGAAGGATAGCAGGCTACCAAGAAGAGACTTGATACCCTATGAGCATATAAAGGGGGAGGAGGTCCCCCTTAATCACAGTCATAGGGGAGGGGAGTATGGGGAAAATGGGAGGGAGGGATGAATGGGAGGATACAAGGGATGAAATAACCATTGAGATGTAATAAGAATAAATTAATAAAATAAAATTAAAAAAAAAGAAATTGTCCAATTTTTTATTATTGTCCAACCTTTATTATTATAAAATAAATACATAGATGGACTACATAATGGATTATAAAACTTTTCTTCAAATATCTTTAGGTTGCAAAAGATAAAATTTATGGGATATGTGGTTGTTACAGAGATTTTTATAAGATAATTGATCAAAGGATACCTGTGATAAAGTTAGTGAAATTACTATTTTTATAAAAGAAATATATAGTCTGTAATATATAATTTAATTTGTGATAGTATTAAGTAGTAGTCACAGTGTTCTCTCTTTTTCTGTGGCATTTTGCACAGATTTTATAGTCTTTCCTATTGAGAAGTGTAGGTTGTTGACAATATTCTTTTATGGCTCTGAGACTTCATTCATGATCAAGTATAAATTTAATATATGCAACTTCCATCTTGAATTAGTCTATGTGGATTTGGCACTTTAAATCACTCCTATCACAAAGAAAATATCACAAATTTAATCACTAGGTGATTGGAGACAGCGGAGAAAGACATGTCCTGACAACACATAGAGGGATTGAGTTTAGTCTGTCATTCTCTTACCTAGGCTCAATTGTAGCCATAAAAATGAATAAATTAAGCCAGCAGAAGGACTTCTCACAGACTCATTCAAAATAATTATTTGTGTTTTTTTTAACCCTTGATACTTGAAGAACAATGTGTGTAATACCTATAAATTATAGTATTTATTGAATAAATCATGCAGTTTCCATTTGCATGCCTATTAAGTGGTTTTGACCTTGCAGAAGTAAGTCAGTTTGATGCCTGCATAATTGAAAGCTCTGACTCTAGTACTGCATCTTTTATTTTTCAGAGATTGTGGCTGCAAAGAGTTGACACAGGCTCTGGACTTAGTTCTTGATCTTTCTGTCTCTGGAATGGATACTTTTTTTTTTTTTTTTTTTTTTTTACTTTTATTGAATGTCCATGAATTACATGTCATGCACCAAAATCTCTCTCCTCCCCTCCATAAAATAAAACAAACAGACAAACAAAAAATCTTGTCACAGAAGCTATAGTGTATCACATAGTATATCCTTTTGTCCACAAATGTTTACTTTCAAAAGGTCATTGTTATGAGTCATGGGTCTGGTTTGAGGCCTACAGTATTGTTACTGGATCCTCACTGGGGCTATTGTTGGATATCCTGTTGGTGCCCTGTGTCAAGGAGATTCTTAATCTTTGAATCTTCAGGTCTGGGCCCTTCATGTGTTCCAGCAGGTCATACATGCGTAGATGTGGGGTGATGTCCAGTCAGAGCCCTGGATCAGGACTTGCTCCCTTGTCCTCAGGGCAGGGCCCACTCTCCTATTGCTTTGTCCTCAGTGCAGAGCCGGCTCTCCTGCTCTGGTGTGATCATGGCAGGGCAGGCTTTCTTGCTCCCATGTCCTCAGGGCAGGGCCCGCTCTCCCACTCCTTGTCATCAGAGCAGGGCCGGCTCACCTGTTTTTGTGTCCTCAGGGCAGGGCCGGCTCATCCACCCTCAAGTCATCAGGGCAGGGCTGGCTCTCCTGCTCCCATGTCATCAGGGCAGGGCCAGCTTACCAACTTCTGTGTCCTTATGTCAGGGCCAGCTCTCCCATTCCCATGTCCTCAGGGCAGGGCCTGCTATCGAGCTCCTGTGTCCTCAAGGCAGGGACAACTCTCAGGCTTCCATGTCCCCAGGGCTGGCTCACCTGATCCCGAGACCTCAGGGCCAGCTCGCCCGTTTGTGTCCTCGGGGTCAGCTCCCCTGCTCTTGTTCAATTCACTAGATTGTTGCTAGCTGTCAAGGCCTGGATAGCTGGCCTCCTACTTCTGTGTGTACTGGATCTTGTGGGCCATCAAGCAGGTGGCAAGTAGAGGCTCCTCAAAGTCTTCGTAGAGTAGCTCACAGAAACCACTGATGTTGGTTTCGCTTAGCTTCTTGTCCTGGGGAACTTGTGCTTCTGTTGATTTGTGCCTCCCGAGAGTCTGGTTCCATCGCTTGCTCCATCCGCCATGGGCCTCTGCCTCGGTGCTGCCCCTAATATCCACCTCTGCACTGTCCAGTTTTCAGCAGTAAGCATGGCCCCACAGCCTGTGAAAGGAGTCCTGCGAGGCCTGTGATGTGGGTGGTGCAGTCCTTGCTTGGACTTGACTCAAACAGCACCCCGTCTTCAAAAGCCATCTCCTTGGCCCGCACTGTCCCAGGCCGCAACCCGAAAAGCAGTGGCTTCTGCAGAGGCTGTAGTCAGGTGTCCCTGAGAGCTCACCCGAGTGTGGTTTCATGGTCCTGTCGCAGGAGGGCGTGGACAATGAACGTGACAGGATTTCCTCCTTTCTGGGAAACACCAGCACTGTGTTTTGGAGCTCTTAGTATGGTCCTTTGGTGGCTGTGCAGTCACTACTGTTCTGCGGATCAGACACAGTGTACGATAGACACAATCTTGGATGATCTCGGCTTGAGTATTTCTAATATATTGCGCTGTTTCCTCCCAATCAGTCTACTCCTGGGGGTGAACATTTCTGTGTAGTTCTGGAACACAATCATCCTCCTCAGAATGCATTGAAGACTTCAAATATCTTTCGAACCCCCACGGACCCGCGTCTGCCACACATACTTGTGCCTACTGCGCGGACCCCTAGTGTCTCATCTTTATAGGTGCAGAGACAAGTGTAGGAGCTGGAGGTGAAGTCTCTTACACTATACACGGCATTGAACCTGTCAGAAATTCTTCTACAAATTCCAGCTGGGGAACATACCAAAACAGAATGATCTGAAAAGAGGTTCTATGGGAAAAGAAACACATTTCTAAAGTCGATATAATATAAAAGAAGCTTTTGGTTATTTTAGGGAGGGAACATGAAGGATGATGTCTACTTAGAGTTGGTAATGTTGGAGACTAGAGGAGAAGAAGGATCACACTATTGAATTTAACTAAATGATTCCCTCAATGACTTTGACATTGGTGGCTCATGTTGGCTGACCCTTGAGTGTAATGGCTATCCTTCTTGAGGTGATGTAAAAGGAACCAGGGCACCTCTAACTCATGTTGTTTGAGGTCCTAAAGAAAAAATCACAGGGTATCTGCATCCTGAAGGTTTCTAGGAAATGCAGGACCCAAATGTGCTCTCTAATGTTCATACAAGCAGACAAACAAGAGAACAACAGGGTAAAGAAAGACACACATAAAACACACTTTGCTTTTAGAAAATTCTCTGAGGGTAATTTTGGTCTAGAGAAAAAGTAGTGAGAAAATAAAGATAGCTAAATTGCAAAAGAGAAGTTAAAGGGTCTCCCAGAGTATCTGAGGTATAGGTACATAGTGTTCAGCTTCATAATTCAAACAATAATGGTATTAGATACTGCTTTTATTTTTTATCATGACTCCATAAACTAGTGTTTACATATATTCTAGAAGAAGGCACATGGTCCATGACTCTAATGATATTAATAAATAGTATATCTGCCTAATAGTACATACACACACATATACACATGCACACATACACACACACACACACACACAAACACAAACACACACACACCTTTTTGAAGCAAAATATTTTCTCCTTTGCTCTTAAGCAACTCATCAAACAAGATCAACTTGGAGAATTTACAATAAATGAAAATAGATTATCTATAGTACAAAAGAATGCATAGTTGTGAGGAAAAGGGCTAAGTAGGATTGTAGTATATATCAGACAAAGGACTTTGAAGAAAAAGGGAGAAGGGACGAACAAGTCACGGTGTCTAGAACTGCTAAGGAGAGCTTTGGAAAAGGCCAGAATGATGACTGCTCCAAATCAGAAAGAGAGGCTGATGCTTTGGGCTTTCTTTCTTTGCTTTAATCTCTTTTTATAGCCTGAATTCTCCAAGATTAATACTAAAAAAAAATTGCCTTATGTTCTGACTTTTTTGGGATAAAGTGTTAGGTCTTAAATAATGAAAATACTTATATATATACACAAAATTTTAAAGCTATAAAATAGCCTTTTTAAATAAGACTTGCTACTTTGCTTTTGCAGAGGGAAGAAAGGGCTCCCATTTGGATTGCCTTACTGAAAAATAAAAGATTTCAGAACTCAGAGTAATCAGAAAAGGCTACGTGGACTCCAGTGCAGCAATAATCAAGGCATTATTTTTTCAGTATACATTACTTTCTCAGTAGAGTCAATTTGCATCCAGCAATTAAACAACCATCTGCAACAGGCCCTGCTTGTGCCATTTAGTCATCACAGGCACCTCTCCTACTGTCCCATCAATATCTCATAAACTTACCATGGTTGTCTTGTACCACAAAGCTGCTAATTCCATATCCTGTGATTGTTTTTCTCCCTCCTCAACTCTAACATCATTGAAGGTAAAGAACCACAACACAATGACACAAGGTACACAAGGCAGAGCACCTTCAGTTACCAATGTTACAATCCTGGGAAATGGAGGAACTAAACCACCTGTTTCAACTTAACTCATCCTGTTGCCCTAGGGGTGGATTTGTTACATACTCTCTTTTGCTTACTTTCCCGTTCTTTCATCCCTGTTTCCAGGCACCTCCAAGAGCCACATCAGAAGAGCTAGGCATACATTTCAATACATTTAGATACAATGCCGTGTCACAGTTTCAAAACAGTGGATACATCTCAGTCAAAGTCTATACAACCAGTTTCCTTCATAGCTATTTGGACCTAAAATAATTGTTTCTGGGCATAGAAGCATGACCGTGAAGAGCTACCCACTGCTCATCCATCAAGCAGAGCTTCCAAACTGGCTTTTTTATGATCAATCTCTCTTCCTGTTTCCAGGCTGAGGCAAGAAATGAGGCATCTTCTTGTATTGGGCCACCTGCGTTCCTCAAGATGTAACAGCACAGTGCTGATCACATTCTGCCTTCACTCAAGGTAGGTTTGTTGGTGGATTATTTTTCACATACTTGAAAGCACCACCTGGGACTCTGCTGAAGCAACATGGTCGCAGTTGCCTGGGTACCGTCACTTCCCACAACAAACCATAAATAGGGAATAACCCCAAAGTCATAGTGCTCTGTATGTGGTTTCTTTTCCTCCCCTTTCTTTAATAGAAGAATTCTTTTAATTTTATCCTTTCCATTTAGTGTATTTTCTTCTCTTTTCTGTAAGATTAACCATAAGTTCTATTGACATAAGATACTTATTGTATTCAACACAGTACTTATGAAAGATGGCCCTTGGGGAGGCAGATTTAAATCCCTGTATGAAGCAGAACAGAGCAGAATGCTACATAATCTGAACTTGTCTCCTAAGCAGCAATGCTTCTGTTTTGCAATCATCTCCCTTGAGTTCTTTGGTGGGAAGCTCCATGGATTCCTTGCTTCTGTGTTGTTCCATCTTCAAAGGTGGCGATCTGGTTTTCCTTTTAATATTTTTCCACAAAATATGTTTTGATCATGTTTTCTCTTCACTTACCCTCCAAGATTCTCCCCACTTCTCTACCCACCCAACTTGAAAAGGTCAAAACTCCATGAGATAAAAGCCATACCTGAGACTGTTAAAGTAGAAAAGTAGAAAAGAACCCGAGACTAGATAAGCCATCGGCCTAGGGGAAAACCCATTTTCTCCTAAAGGAGGTAACATGACTCAGAAATCAGTGCCCTACTTAACTCTGATCAGAGAAGCTTCCTTTTGCAGTAGATTGAATCAACACAGAAACCCACAACTGGACAATGTGTAGACAGTGGCAGAGAGAGAGAGAGAGAGAAAGAGAGAGAGAAAGAGAGAGAGAGAGAGAGAGAGAGAGAGAGAGAGAGAGAGAGAGAGAGAGAGAGAGAGAATTTTGAACACTCACTCCAAAATGCAATGTCTTCATCAAGCTTTACTTTGATGTCCATATTTCCAGTCTTAAAACATCTTACTTTACTGTTCTCATCTTACTTTATTAGTGGTAGTTCTGGATGGGTTCTGAGATGTTTACCTTTAGTTCCCTTTGCTTGGACTTTTCGTTCAACCGCTTATATCTTAATGTTTTTTTTTGTGATTATAATACAATTAATAATCTTTTCTTTTTCCTTTCCTTCCTCAAAAATCTTCTATATATCAGTCCTTGCTGTGTTTCAAATTCATGGCCTCTTTTTTTCATTAATTGTTAGTATATGAATGCATGCATTCATGCATGGGTATATACCCATATGGTCCTAAATACAACCAGATTTGGTCATATTTAGAACTGAGCATGTAATCAGGAATCACCGTGTGGTATTAAGTAACTAATTACTTAATATATATACTTTGTCAGGACCATATAACAAAAGTCCCAACATCAATATTTAAACAAAAGTGATTAACTTTCTGGAGTTCAAATTTTATGATATATTGCTCTAATCAACTGATACCCTTTCACGTCAATCATGTGATTGATCCAAGTAGGATTAGTAGCTGTTGCATCATTCTCTGTTACCTGCTTTTCCCCATTGTACTACCTCCCATACATGCATATGTCAAACCATGGTTGGATCTCTTGAAGTATGGAATACAATTGGTTACATGATGTCATAGCCAAACAGTATAATCAATTGATTATTTGGTGTTAGCTAGTTTTCTATCTTTACTCAATGAAGACATTCCCATTTTCCTGTACCCAGAAGAAGTCCTCACATAGTTATTATAAATTAGGGTATGCTGGAGGACATTGGCTTTCTTTGTTGTAATGACGATGTATCTTAATTTAGGTTTTATATATGTTCCCACCAGTTTTACATGGTAATAAGAAAGCGTCTCTATCATTCAAAATTGACAATTCAAGACTTTCTTCCTAAATTCAGTAACAATAGTAGTGATGACAGATGCTCAAAACTTATTTTTTTGACAAAGTTTCTCTATGTAGTCTTGGCTGTCCTGGACTCACTTTCTAGACCAGGCTGGCCTTGAACTCACAGAGATTTGTCTGCCTCTGCCTCCTAGAATGCTGGGATCACAGATGTGCTGTGATTATCACTTGTTGCTATTTTTAATCATCTTTACATTCAACTTAATAGAACATTTTTTCCTAAGCTTGTCTTTCATGAGATATACTAGGCAGAATTGGCAGGAGCTAATCTTGAATTTCCTAAAATGGATAAACATGTTCTTGTCTTTACTTTCTCTAGCATTTGTTTATGTGAATTTATTACCAGTTTAATTTATCATTTGGACAGAATCTAATTTCCAGTCATTTGTTTTTTTATCACCTGTGTAGATAATCAGCAGTGGGTGTTTTATAAACAGACACGACAGTCCTCTGGCTTTTATTAAAACAATTTTATTATTGTTTTTTCCCATAGATTTTCATTAAGTCCCTAGACCCATACTGAATCATATTAACCAAATAAATGTAGGCTACTATGATAAGAAGAAAGTAGAATTACTACAATAAAACACAGACTTCAATAAAACAGAAAATTGTATGATTTCTTTTCATTTACTGTGTCTTACAGATAATATCCATATGAATAACAAAAATGATAATCTTCATTGGGCAGACAATATAAAGATTGTGCTTATTAGCAGGTTTCAATTTTGAAACTAAGTTAATTGCTCACACAGGGCATTCTGAGGTGTCATGGGAATATGGTGAGACAGAGCTTAGCTTTAAAGCTTATTTTTTCCTGTGCAGATGACTTGCAGTGGACTTTTGCTGAAGTTCCTGAAGACCCTGTGTGGACAATGAAAAATCGCTTGTTTGCACTGCAATAGAAGCAATGTTTTTTTTTTTTTCTTCTTCCAAGTCTTCTTGAAACAGAAAAGGATGAGATGACTAAGGAAAACATCTCAGCCCATTGAACAAAATTAATATGTGTTTTTATCACCCTCAATTTTTAACAGATTGCAAAAAATGACTGCATGAAAAGTCATTGCATCTTCAAAAAATAGAGAAGAGCAATAGTAGGCCCTGGTGAATTATTAGACATGGTTGAATAGAACTGATTTTATAAAGCTTTTAATATTCACTTCTATGTTGCAAGACATCTAGTATATTCTATGAATGTAACGCATGAACTGAGCTATCACCCAAGGTACAAAGTGAAGAATAATGATACTCTTTTCAAAGTGAGTTCTGAGTAAACACGTACTGTCTATCATCAAATTAAAAAATAGTAAGCTACGAAACTGAGCAATTCTGTAGCTGATATTTGAATCTGTCCATATAAAAGACACTGAACAAGTAAGGGCCACCTCCGTAAGTTGATGTTCTTAACTTCCTTAAAGATAATGAGTTTATGACACTTTTTTTTTCAGTAAAAATGACACATTATTTAAATTGTGGATAATCTGTCAGAATCCCTTCCAGCCCTCATTCATCCTACCTACGATTGGCCTACTGGACATCAACATTTCTTATAAATGAGATTTTGACTCAGTTCTAAATTTTCAACATTAAACCCCATGGATCTTAGAGAATGCCTGTTTTGTTTTGCTTTTCTTTATTTCTTGGTTTTGCCTTTAAATCTTTAAATGAAAGCAAAAAAAATCATGGTTGTGGCTCATTCTCAGGGTTGGCACTCTAGCTTTCTTTTCACCACTGCTATCAATTTCCAGAAAACAATTTAAATCATAGATGTGGCCTCCCTTTTAAAGTGGACTATATAAAAAATTTTGATAATTTGATATCCTAAAATAGACTCTTTTTTTGAGTTATTTTTAGCATAAGCATATCACTAACATTCTCAATCTAATCTACTGCACAGTGTTCTCCACCTGCAACAATTATTCTTTTCTGTTTATTTTTGAGATTTTATGTTAGTCACAACACATCTTCTTTCTCTTTTCTTTCTTCAAACCCTCTCATATGTCATCCATCTCCTTCAAATTCATGGCCTCTTGCTTTATTAGGTGCTATTGCATTCATGTATTTATTTATATATACATATTTATTCCAAAATATAAACATCTAAGTTGATATGTTACTTTGTTCCTCTCCTCTCCCTAACCCTGTCCTCCCCTTCATTCTTCCTTCTTGCTTTCTTCCTTGCTCCTCAGTTCTTTGTTTTATTATCCTATTTTATTCTGTGTTGTTTTACTTTCCCCACTCTCTTTTTCTTTTTATTACTTGGACACTAATGTTGAAGTTTCATCATATCATTTATTCAGAAGTCCCACTGACATCTGCCCTCTGCTAAAGTGCAGTTGTAGTATTTGGAACTAAGGAATTACCTAGTGAACAAGAGGAAGCTATCATGGAGTCGATGGACACTTACTAAGAATATGACTACAATATGACACTGGGGACTTGAGTCTTCATGACAGTGGGAGGCTAGCCATTTGCTCTTGCTTTTGGAAAATTATATCACCACCAAAAATTGTACTGATATCAACAAATCCTTATCATTCTATTAGTAACATTTTCGGCAGTTATGTAATCTTCCAGTATTTCTAAGCGTATTTAGCTATAATCAAGTTTTGTTTTTCTTTTCAAACATTATGCCCAGAAAGGAAGCTCATGAATCTACCAGACAGCTGTGACCTTAGATTTGTTACTGCTTCAGTGTCCTGTTCACAAGCTCTTAGAACAAGCTCTTTGGTCAGTGTTGCTGTGCACTTGAGCTTCTGGCTCCACAGAAGTTTAGGTATAATGTGGTCATTTTCAGAGAAGACAGCAGTTGGAGGCAAGCTTATTGCCAGTACAACCTGTTCCTCCAATGTTAAAGAACCTTTACTCTCAGTTTTGCTAGCAAAAATATGGTGCTTGATTTTTCCATTTCATTTAAAGTTATTCTGCTCTAAGGAGAATAAAAATGAATGATTCTATGTCCAGAAATACAGGAAAATGAGAAGATGCTCCATCATCCAAGAAAACAGTCTCTTAAAAATTAGGGCAGTACTGCCTGTTGTCTCCAACACTCTGGCCTGTGAGGCTGTGAGGTTTGACAGAAAGCCTACATCTACACATAATTCTTCAGCAGGTCATATTTGAAGGTTGACACAAGCTGTCAATGGGCACTCTGGCTGGAGCTTTCCACAAACTGTACTTTATGAAAATAAATATGCATGTATGGGTGAAAAATTAATTAATGAGAAAAGAGGCCATGAATTTGCAAGAGTATAAGGAAGAATGTACGGGAGGGTTTAGAAGGAGGAACAAAAGGTTGGGAGAAGATATAATTATACTCTACTTTTAAAAATAGTAAGTAGAAATAATAAAACATAGCAATCAACTTTTACTAAGAAGAAAAAAAAAGCGCTGATTTGCACAAGGAACTCTACTGTTTTCTTTTTTCTATCTTTGTGGGACTTTCTTTCATTTGTTGTATTATTTTGTTTCATTTAAAAAAGGGTATGACTACGCTATCCAAGCTAGTCCTTTACAGTCTCTTGCCTCAGTTTTCCAAATGATAGAACCCAGGTGACTACCACCATGTCTGGACCAATAAAATTTCCATACATGCCAGGCTGGTTTATGTAGTAAGTAATTATCTAAAAGTAATAATCTTAATTCACTATGGCTAATAAGAATTGCATCTCTTTTAGAGGTCAGTTCATCTCAGTGTGTTAGGATGAGAACATAGCTAGTAAGGCAAACATGGAGGACACAGGACAATTTCTCTAATTTATAAAGTCTGAGATGCTTCATTGGTACTTAAAACAAACAAACAAACAAACAAGAAACTAGGCTTGCACTATATTGATGTTAATTTAGAAACAGTATCGGGCACATTTGGATTCAGCCTCTATGCATATCCTTGTCCTCTTTCACTCAAATACATTCATAAACTCATCCATGACAGATTATTGTTGACTGGAATTTTCTTAAATCCTTCCTTTTCTATCATAGAGAACTCAGTTTCTTCCTGTATTCTTATTTTAATCAAAACCCAAATGTGTTATTCTTCTGCCATGGTCAGATTGGCAGCTTTTGGGAGAGGAATGATCAAGTGCATATAGTCCTATTTCAGTCTGGTTGAGTGTTAACTATTCCTAGTTTTCTCTCCAGGAGCAGAGCAGGTTCTATGGCACCTCTTTGACGGATACACTTTTCAGGACTTTTGTATTATTGGGCATCTTTCTATGACCTCACTTATCATCTTGCCAGTTTTTCTCAAAAATGCAAAATAGTTACTGTGGCAAGACCTCAGATACGATCTCAGTTCTTCAGGGTTTAGCCAAACAGCACTCATTATGTCAATAAAATCTATACAGTAATGAAGCTTGAGCTCATTTTCATGTCGTTATGATTTCCAGTATCTAGAACTTTGTACATTGATATTTTAAGTTCAGGTTTTTCTGTTTACAATAATATTAGATTGATTCTTTTAGGCATCAACTTAAAGCATAAAGTGTATGTCTGTGCTGTTGTATTCTATTAATAATGAAGTATTATTTTTTTCTAGAAGAATAATGCTGATCTAGAGTCATAATTTATTTTTCCACTTGTATTTGAAATACATATTTCAGAAAATACATTTCAATACTTTGTTATTTGTACAAAAAGAATCCCCCCCGACAGGAGGCCCCCAGCAAAGGGACAGGTGGAACAGCCCAGTGAGACAGTTTTAATACCTTGTTACAGAGCCACAAAGTCATCCTAATGACACTGGGTTGATGCTGTGTCCCCAGGTACACAGATCTTGGAATGGCCCTGGTGCCCTGGGTACAGAGTGTTGGAGATTTCCTTCAATGTCATGATTTTGGCAAAAATAACTTGGCAAATTGGCAAGCAAACTGTTTGGCTGCAGAGCTCTATGTGGGGAAGTAGACGCCCAATGCAGAGAACAATGTATGCCCCTCATTTGTTTGCACCCCACCCCTCCCATTGCATTTCTAGAGTGCAAAAAGCTAGCCTGAAGTCTGTAGAGGACATTACCCAAGCGGGTCCTGAGGCCACTCTAAGAAATCACCATGATCTGAACTTGAAACATTGGTTCATAGCTTTCCTGCACATCTGCTCCAGGACAGAGTTGATCCCCAGGTAGCCAAAGTCCACAGGGGCCTTCTCATTCTGTGACATGGGCACTTTCTTTTTTTTTTTTTTTTTTTTTTTCTAAATTAATTTTATTAATTTATTCATATTACGTCTCGATTGTTAGCCCTTCCCCTGTTTCATCCCATTCGTCCCTCCCTCCCACTTCTCCCCTTCTCCCCTCCCCTATGTCTGTGATTGAGGAAGACCTCCTCACCTTATATATGCTCTTAGAATATCAAGTCTCTTCTTGGCAACTTGCTATCCTTCCTCTGAGTGCCACCAGGTCTCCCCATCTAGGGGACGTGGTCAGAAAAGGGGCACCAGAGTTCGTGTGAGAGTCAGATCTCACTCTCTACTCAACGGTGGAGAATATCCTGTTTGTCGGCTAGGTCTTGGTAGGGGTTTGAAGCTTACTGCCTATATTCTCCTTGCTTGGTGCCTTAGTTTGAGGAGGACCCCAGGATCCAGATCTGCCTGTCATAAAGTTCTTCTTGTAGGTTTCCAGGACCCTGTGGGTCCTACTATTTCCCCATTCTTCCATGCTACTCTCGCCTAAAGTCTCAATAGGATGTCCTCTCCTCTGACCCACTTTCTTGGTAAGTAAAGATTTTCATGGTACGTATCCCTTGGACTAGTGTTTTGATATAAGTGAGTATATACCATTTGTCTCTTTTTGATTCTGGGTGAACTTACTCATTATGATAATTTCTAGATCAATCCATTTGTCCACAAATTTCGGGAATTCCTCATTTTTAAAAGCTGAGTAGTATTCCATTGTGTAAATGTACCACAGTTTCTTAGTCCATTCTTCTAGTGAGGGACACTTAGGCTATTTCCATGTTCTGGCTATTATGTATAAAGCAGCTATGAACATGGTTGAGCTTATGTCCCTGTTGTGTGGTAGGGCATTTTCTGGGTATATTCCAAGGAGTGGGATGGCTGGGTCTTGAGGAAGCCCTATTCCCATTTTTCTGAGAAAGCGCCAGATAGCTTTCCAAAGTGGTTGTACTAGTTGCATTCCCACCAGCAATGAAGGAGTGTTCCTCTCTCTACACATCCTCGCCAACATGTGGTGTCATTTGAGTTTTTGATCTTAGCCATTCTGATGGGTGTAAGATGGAATCTCAGTGTCGTTTTGATTTGCATTTCTCTGATGACTAACGAGGACGAGCATTTCTTTAAGTGTTTCTCGGCCATTTGATATTCCTCTGTTGAGAATTCTCTGTTAAGTCCCAAGCCCCATTTCACAATTGGGTTGTTTGGTTTTGTGGTGTTTAGTTTCTTGAGTTCTTTATATATTTTGGATATTAAATCTTTGTCAGATGAAGGGTTGGTGAAGATCTTTTCCCATTCTGTCGCTTTGTTCTCTTGACAGTGTCTCCTGCCTTACAGAAGCTTCTCAGCCTCATGAGGTCCCATTTATTAATTGTTGACATTAAGGCCTGGGCTGTTGGTGTACTGTTCAGGAAGTTGTTTCCTGTACCTATGTTTCCCAGGCTCTTCCCAACTTTTTCCTCTAACTGAATTAATGTCTCTGGTTTTAAGTTGAGGTCTTTAATACACTTGGACTTGAGTTTTGTGCATGGTGACAAATAAGGGTCTAATTGCATTTTTCTACAGGTAGACATCCAGCACCATTTGTTGAAGATGCTATCATTTTTCCATTGAATAGATTTGGCTTCTTTGTCAAAAATCAAGTGAGCAAATGTGTGTGGATTCATCTCTGGGTCTCCAATTCGATTCCATTGATCCACCAGTCTATTGCTTTGCCAGTACCATGCTGTTTTAATTACTGTTGCTCTGTAGTACAGCTTGAGATCAGCTATGGAGATTCCTCCGGAGGATGTTTTGTTGTATAGGATTGTTTTTGCTATTCTGGGTTTTTTATTTCTCCATATGAATTTGAGAATTGATCTTTCAATATCTTCAAAGTATTTTGTAGGTATTTTGATAGGGATTGCGTTGAATCTGTAAATTGCTTTTGGTAAGATGGCCATTTTTCTATGTTGATTCTCCCGATCCACGAACAAGGTAAATCCCTACCTTCTTCTCATGTCATCTTCAATCTCTTTCTTCAGATGTTTGAAGTTTTTTTCAAATAAGTCCTTCACTTGCTTGGTTAGAGTTACTCTTAGATATTTTATAAAGTTTGTGCCTATTGTGAAGGGAGTAGTTTTCCTAATTTCTTCCTCTGCCTGTTTGTCATTTGTATACAGGAAAGCTACTGACTTTTTTGAGTTTATTTTGTATCCTGCCAATTTGCTGAAGGTGTTTATCATCTGTAGGAGTTCTCTGGTGTAATTTTGAGGGTCACTTATATGCACTATCATATCATCTGCAAATAGGGATAATTTGACTTCTTCCTTTCCCATTTGGATCCCCTTGATCTCCTTTTGCTGTCTTATTGCTCTGGCTAGAACTTCAAGAACTATATTGAAGAGATATGGGGACAGAGGGCAGCCTTGTCTGGTTCCCGATTTTAGAGGGATTTCCTTGAGTATATCTCCATTTAATTTAATGTTGGCTGTTGGTTTGCTGTATATAGCCTTTATTGTGTTTAGATAAGTGCCTTGTATTCCCGATCTCTCCAGAACTTTAAACATAAATCGGTGTTGGATTTTGTCAAATGGTTTTTCTGCATCTAAAGAGATGATTATGTGGTTTTTCTCTTTCAGTTTGTTTATATGGTAGATTACATTGATGGATTTCTGTATGTTAAACCATCCCTGCATGCCTGGAATGAATCCTACCTGGTCATGGTGAATGATGTCTTTGATATGCTGTTGTATTCGCTTTGCGAGAATTTTGTTGAGTATTTTTGCATCAATGTTCATAAAAGAAATTGGTCTGAAATTCTCTTTTTTTGTTGGATCTTTGTGAGGTTTAGGTATTAATGTGACTGTGCCTCATTGAAGGAATTTGGTAATATTCCATCCATTTCTATCTTTCGGAATAGCTTGAATAGTATCGGTATTATCTCCTCTTCGAAGGACTGGTAGAATTCTGCACTGAAACCATCTGGCCCTGGGCTTTTTTTTGGTTGTGAGACTATCAATGGTTGCTTCTATTTCTATAGGCGAAATAGGGCTATTTAATTTGTTTATCTGGTCTTGGTTCAATTTCGGCAAATGGAATCGGTCGAGAAATTTGTCCATTTCCCTTGAATTTTCGAATTTTGTGGCATAAATGCCTTTAAAGTAGGTTCTTATGATTCTTTGTATTTCTTCGGTGTCTGTTTTTATGTCTCCCTTTTTGTTTCTGATTTTGTTAATTTGGATAGTGTTTCTCTGTCTTTTAGTTAGATTGGCTAACGGTTTGTCTATCTTGTTAATTTTCTCAAAGAACCAGCTCTTGGTTTTGTTGATTCTTTGGATTGTTCTCTTTGTTTCTAATTTATTGATTTCAGCCCTGAGTTTGATTATTTCTAGGCGTCTACTCCTCTTGGGTGTTTCTGCTTCTTTTTTTTCTACAGCTTCCAGATGTGTTGTTAAGTTGTTTATGTGGGCTGATTCCATTTTCTTTTTAAAGGCACTTAATGCTATGAATTTTCCTCTTAGCACTGCTTTCAATGTGTCCCACAAATTTGGGTATGTTGTTCCATCATTTTCATTGAATTTCAGGAAGTCTTTTATTTCTTCCCTTATTTCTTCCGTGACCCATGTGTCATTAAGTAGAAAGTTGTTTAGTTTCCATGTGTTAGTATGCTTTTTGTTATTTCTGTTGCTGTGGAAGTCCAGCCTTAGACCATGGTGATCTGATAAGATTCAAGGTATTATTTCAATCTTCTTGTATTTGTTGAGGTTTGCTTCAGGACCACCTATGTGATCAATTTTAGAGAATGTTCCATGGGGTACTGAGAGAAAGGTATACTCCTTAGCGTTTGGGTGGAAAGTTCTGTAGATATCTATTAGATCCATTTGCTTCATGACATTGGTTAATGAGGTTATTTCCTGGCTTAGTTTTTGAATCAAAGACCTATCCTTGAGTGAAAGTGGGGTGTTGAAATCTCCCACTATTAATGTGTGGGTATTGATGAGTGGGGCAAGCTTTGCTAATAGGCCTTTTACAAATGTGGGAGCCCTTGTATTCAGAGCATAGATGTTCAAAATTGTGATGTCTTCTTGGTTGACTTTACCTTTGATGAGTACGAAGTGTCCATCCTCATCTCTTTTGATTAATTTTGGGTTGAAAGTCTATTTTATTAAATATTAGAATGGCTACCCCAGCTTGTTTCTTGTGACCATTTGCTTGGAACATGGGCACTTTCTTAAGCATGACATCTCTAGGGCTGTTAATCATGCTGGCAACACAGCTGAGAGCCATCTTGGAGCACAAGAAGCTGAAAGTCAGGCCGCCTAGATGCTGGAGAGTTGTACCTGGCCCAATGGATCGCATGGCTTCAAGCTCAGCAGATGATCAAAGGGGCTTTGCATCTTTGGAACAAGCTAGAGTCATAATTTAAATATTTGGTGAATTTCTGAGTTGTCCCATCAGTAGCTGAATTTTATGAATACAATGTGGAAGAAAATTTTCTCCTGATAAAGAACCATTACATAACAATTTTTTAGTTAAAAAATAGTCATTTCTTCACTTTACATCCTGATTGCCTTGCCCTTCTTTCCTCCCAGCCACCCCCTTACACAGCCCCTCCCTACATTCTCCCCTCTCCTTCACCTCAAAGAAGGGTAATGTACCCCATATGTACCATCCACTCTAGTACATTAAGTTCTTGCAGAACTAGATACATCCTCTTCCACTGAGGACAAGGCTAAGAGAACGGGATCTCAAGGGTAGCATCAATCAGAGAGGGCTCTTGATCTAGTTCTTAGGCGATCCACATGAAGACTAAGCTCTAGAGTCACTACATATGTGCAGGGGGCCTAAGATCAGTCCATCCATGCTCTTTGGTTGGTGGTTCAGTCTCAGTGAGCTCTCATTGGCCCGGGTCAGTTGACCCTTATGTCTTCTTGTAGAGTCCTTTACCCCTTTGGCTCCCTCAATTGTTCACACAATTCTTCCTGGGCATATAGCCAAAAGATGCACCCTCATATCACAAGGACACTTGCTCAACTGTGTTCATAGCAGCTTTATTTATAATAGCCAGAAACTGGAAACAACCTAAATGTCTCTCAACCAAAGAATGGATAAAGAAAACATGGTCCATTTACACAGTGGAGTACTACTCAGCAACTAAAAAGAAGGACATCTTGAAATTTACAGGAAAATAGATGGAACTTAAAAAAAGTCATCCTGAGTGAGGTGGCACAAACCCAAAAAACACATGCCTGGTATGTCCTCACCTATATGTGGATATTAACCATAAAGTGCTGGATAATCATACTGTAGTCCACAGATTCAAAGAAGTTAAGTTACAAGTGGGGCCCAAGGGTGTTGCTTGAATCTCACTCAGGGAAATAAAATAGGCACTGCAGGTAGATCTAAGGAAGGAACTGGGTAGGATAGGGAATGCAGAGGGGGCTGGAATGGGGATTAGAAGAAGGGCGATAAGATGGAGAGCATCTCTGGGATAGGAGGGACCCTGTGAATTTTACGGGGGTCACCATACCTGAGACTTCTAGCAGCAGGAGATCTGGAGCCTGTAGTAGCCATCTCCTGTAGGAGTTCCAGTGGAGGGATGAGGACATCAACCCACCAACAAAACCTTTGATTCAAAATTTTTCCTGCTGACAACATGTGTAGGACAAAGGTGGAACAAAGGTTGAGGGAATGGCAACCCTACTTGCCACCCTTGGTTCCATGGCAGAGAACCAATCTCTGACATTATTAATGTTAATCTGCTATTCTTGTAAACATGAGCCTAGCATAACTCCTCTGAGAGGCTTCACCTAGCAACTGATGGAAAGTACATGATGTTTTTAACAGGGCTAATGGAGTGTTGTCTGTAAATTATAATGTGGATGACTAAGTTATCATAAAACCTCTTTTTTCTTTTAACAAAAGAAAGATAATGAGGAACCATGACAGTAGTTCAAAAAGCAATACTATCCATACCTTACAGTTCACTCTTCCAACAGACTAGCTCATAAAATATTTAAAGTGATAGTTTTCAAGTAATAAAATTAAGATTAACTCCATTCATTACTCTTTTAATAACCTAAAATGTTACTACAAGAAAATACCTCCTCTAACTACATGCACACAGTCTTTCTTGAAAGTAAGCAACATAGTTTGGCAATTGCTGTTCTAGTTTAGTCATCCTTTAAAAATAGCTAGTTATAGAAACAATTTCTCTATTTTGTGGCATATGCCACCATATTTGTCAGTAGCTTAGATTTTTGTTTTTAACCAGGACATTTTAAATTCATTAAAGTTGCCATAGTGTAACCTCAAACTTTTTGTGCAGTAGGAAAGTGGTGACTTGAGGTAGAGGTAGGAAGTCTGTGGATGTGTTTTGTACGAGTCTGTTCTTTCCTTATTTTATTCAATCCAAACTCTAAATTATTAGGACAAATACTTTGGAGTTTCTTTAATCTCTCTCTATTGTAGGTTTATCTGGTGTTAATCAAGCAAGCAAATGTGCAACCAGCCAACAAACTATTTAACTAACTATTGACCCACATACCCAACCTGCCAGTCATCCAACCAACTACATATCTATTCAACTAACCACCTAGAAAATCAACTGAACAATAACCCACCACCCAGCTAACAAACTAACTACCCTATCAACCAATCAATTAAGTAACGGCTTATGATTCAAATGCATAACAGTCAACCAACCAACCCACCAACCCACCCACCAACCAAACAACCAACCAACAAGTTACCCAACCAGACATTACCAGCAATATCTGATCATTTGTGGAGACAGTGTTGCTGTATTAATCTATGAACATTTTTAATTGCTTTCTGACCAACACTGAAATGAAGCAAAGGTTCCCACAGTGGAGAATAAGATAGTGGTGAAAATAAACAGGAGAACATTCCATAATATGTCCATGGTATTTATTTCCTCGTCTTGTGATCATAAACAATCTTTGTATATAAGTTGTGTTCTAAGACTTCAGACTTAGCCCCAGATTCCAATTTTGAAGAGATTAACCTGCATATATTCTGAGTGCTCTGCATTTTTCAATCATTAGGACAGCATTAAAAAATGAAAGCCAACAACTTCCCTTACAGGAGAATTCATAAGCATCAGGAAAAAGGAGGCTGGTGAGACATATACAGAAAAGGCAACTGAAAGGAAGAATAAAAGCACATCATGAAAAGGCCTAGGTAGGACTGTAGATCTTACTGTGAGGCAGAGCTGAGTGCCATCTATCGACACACTAGGAATCTCTGCAATCCTTCAAAAGGTACTTAAGTGAATCTCACGGGAAGAAGGCTTCTTGGCTCGTGTGGAACTTGCCTCTGTGTACTGATGCAGAAGAGAAGTGCATCAGTACTATTATCTTTACTTGAACTAACTCATTCTCTCCCTTTCACTATGCTACCCACTTTTCCAAGAAAACTGACTTACAATTACATACATATCATAACGTTTACACATTAGTTTCACTTGCCTCTGGTTAATAACTCACCAAATCCTCAAACATCCATCAACATAAAATCAGCATAGAAACTTTTATGAATCCCTTTATCATCAGCACATTTGAAATGCTTATATAATCCACTCTGGATTCATATAGGAACTTGGTTAATAGTCCTTAAAGTTACTATAAACCTTGGTTGCTTTCAATCATAGGAATATTATTCATGTTTTCAGACTGAGCACATTTTTGGTAATTGTTAAGGTTTAAATCCACTGGGGTAGAGATATAGTTATCCCTGTAATGTGTAAAAATATATACTTTTTCTGTAGTCAGGGAATCTCTAGAGATTTCATCAGTCCTATAAACACCATCTTTTAGACTCATCTTGAGCGTGACTTGAAATGTAGACTTGTATATGCAATGAGGTTGCCTCTCCAACCTTCAACCCCATATTTCTTTTTCTTTCTATTCATTCCTATAGTTTGGAGCCAGAGCTTTGCTCATACCAAGCGAGTACTCTTAAAGATTGATAAGAAGAGAATAAGCAAATGTGAGAGCTGACCATTCAGATGCTTTCCCCGCTTTATTTGTGTCTGAGACTGTCTTTGAGTGATGCTAGCTGTTTTTCCTAGGATTCAACAGTGATATACACAGAAATGTTTTGAGATATTTAAAAATAATTGCATTCATTAAAAATAGCAATAAATATGACAACAATGATACAAAATAAATTTCAAATGGCATAATTTTTCTGCCTGTCTCTAACATTTTCACTATATGTGGACTATTCAAAGACCAAGACATAATTTAACAAAGCCTGATCCCTATAATCAAGTTGTAATGTTTTCTACTCAGCTGAGTCTTTAAGATGACAGTTAGAAATTGTGCAGGAAGGAACATAATAATATCAGGTGGTCACATTCTTCCTTTTATCCATTTCTCACAAAATGTGGCATAAGCACTGCCGATCCAGTGTGCATACTCAAATTAACTTCTATCTCATAGAAAAAGAAGTTGATGCCAGGCCCTTATCTATAAGAACTTCATAGATTAGTCAAATATATATGGAGCAGTCCTTACTACAATTGATAAATACACTCAGTTTATTGAATTAAGTGGTGTAATGAACTTGGACAAATTACAACTCAGGTCTGATTTCAAGTTGTATATCCACCTGTATTATGATCTACCTTGTGTTTTGATGACTCTGCGCTTTTCATGTCTCATGAGTAGATCAGAAGTTCTCAACTTTCCTAATGCTGACACACTTTAATACAGTTCCTCATGTTTTGGTGACCCCTCAGCCATAAAATTAAATCAGCACTGCATTATAACTGTACTTTTTCTAAGGATATTAATTTTAATGTAAATATCTGATGTTCA
This sequence comes from Acomys russatus, assembly GCF_903995435.1. Lineage (NCBI taxonomy): Eukaryota > Metazoa > Chordata > Mammalia > Rodentia > Muridae > Acomys > Acomys russatus. The sequence goes on along the minus strand of NC_067156.1, from coordinate 18,341,674 downwards.
GGCTATCTGACATGTAACTTTCAAAGGGGTCATGGCCCAAAGGTTTAGAACTGCTGGCCTGAGCAGTGCTCTGGTCTAATATCTGGAAGTTGCCAGAGATTAAGGGAGACACTAAGACTCTTGCCATTGGATTATGTAGTTAGTTGGTAGACAGAGCATATGAGGATTTTTGGTGGGGGGGATGTATGATTGCATTTCCAGGTTCTAATTTTATTGATATCTCCCCCTAGTCTTCTCTTCAACCTCCTCTCACTTCTTCTGTTATGATTTGCAGAGTCTTATGCAGTCTAGGCTGGTTTTGAACTCATAGTTAAAGCTGTCCTAGACTACCTAATTTTCTTGCCTCTATCAGCAGGTACGAGGAGTAGTACAAGAATAGTTCACCATTCTAGTTCCCAACTGATACTCACTGATGTAATTGAACCAAACCACAGTTCCTCCAATTATGCAGAACAATGACCAAGGTGACTGCAATAATATAGGATCCAATATATCTTACTACAATGATTCCTTTTTAGACTTTCAAAGGCTACCATTCCTCATGTGTGCTCCCAGTAAGTCTCCCCTGCCACCACCTGCATGTCATGAAGCTTCTGTGATATGTACCTGTCAAAGAATGAAGTCTAACATGAGAAACAGTGTTTCTCTGAGTTGTTTAATGATTCCCATTCTAAACTGAAAAATACTTAGTAAGTCAATATTATTCCCAGATACCATAAAAAGAAACAAAGATACTACTGCTTGGCCAAAGTCAGCGTTGTGCTTGGTGGAGTTGAGTTTCAATCCTTAATATTTTCTTAATACCTTATTTGACAAATTTACTGTGTGTATGTGCACTTGTAAATGCATATATGTGTGCTTGTGCACACACACAGGCTCTTTGGAGATGGGTTGTAATGATTTGTGTGGCATTTTTTTTATCTTTTGATTGCTGTGGCTCTATACTGTTAAGTATAATGTCTGTATGTGCAGGTCAAGCATATAATGGTACAAACTTTGTCATTAAATGGACACTACAAACAGCAATATGTGATAATAATAGAAAACAGGATCTTCTGTTTTCCCTATCTCCCATAAATTGTAAGACTTTCAGTGAAGTTCTATTTTTCATTAATTTTAATATTTCCTGCATTTTTAGTGAAGTTATTAATAAATACTTGATCAACAAATGAAACAATCACTATATATGATTAGCTTCTGAAGCTGTTCCACTTTCCTGTCAATGAAGGCTTTAGGATCAAGCACTACTTATGAATTAATAGAACACCAAGTATGTGGCCTGTGCCATGAAACATGGTGTATAGCAATATTGTAGTATTCTCTCTCTCTCTCTCTCTCTCTCTCTCTCTCTCTCTCTCTCTCTCTGTGTGTGTGTGTGTGTGTGTGTGTGTGTGATGCATGTGTTTGTCTCTTAATTCAAAATAACCAAGTTTAAGGGAATTGAATCCGAGTGACTAACTTTCATTCTTCTACTCTACGGGGAATTTTGCAATGGCAGAATTATGTTCAACTCATGCTAATTCCCAACACAGAGATTCAGAGATTGCTCCTTTTTAGCTGTCTCTCCCTAGCAAGCTATAGAAACACATATATATGTCTTACTCCTTGGTAACCTATAGGCTATATAAATGTATACATTTATTTTTCTTGCACTGGAAGACAACCTTACTGGACTCTAACTCATTGCCAACTAGCCCCATGTACCCCACATTCATCAATGTTCCACTTGAATTAAAATAAAACAGGAGCCAACAAGTGAACTTGGCTTTATTTTTGAGTGGCACTGTGAGAAATGACTCTTTTCAAACTTGAAAATTCTGAGTTTTTTTTTTTTTATAAACCTTTATGTGACACTTTTCTTCAATTCTAGGGCCCATGAATATAACAGAATAAATGAGTAATTTGGCATGGGAGAATTTTGGCACAATTGTGAATTAGGGATATAACACCCCGTCTCTCTGTTTATCCCTAGCACCACGTGCTAGCATCTCTTTATTTGCTGCTATCCCCCTTCAATCACTACTCACTTATTCTGTACCCATCATTCTACATATCCCCAGGTCTAAAGCATAAGTACATTCAGGATCTGTAGCTGCCTTTCTTCCTTGTCAACTTTTACTAACTTCAAAGAGAATTTTGCAGCATGTGTCACAGCGATTACTCAGATATTGGCCATGGGCATTATTGCACCTAGACAATACTTGTTCTGACCGATGGTCAGTATTTTTATAGTCACTTATAGAAAAATAAAATCATTTATTACAAATTGCCATTTATGTTGCCATGTGTGAGTGTCAGGCACTTTGCATTCAGAATTGAGATAATCTAAAACACTTTGCAATAGCTGGTTCTCTAAGAACAAAAAAGACGTATACATTTAAATCTTAAGTTTATGACAACAGACACTAAAATATTTACATGAAGTATGAATAATAAAATCTCTCTTAAGAAGAGGAGTATACTAATTATATGCATATAATATGGCTTAAATATGCTATATATATTTAAAACCATTGCCCTAAGCATTCACTCACTTTTTCTGTGCACAAAATTGCCACCTTTACTATAAAGGCACAGTATAGGATACTATAAAGGTATAGTATATAAAATGTACTATAAAGCATCATATACTCTTAGCAATGTCAGTTTATTAAAACACAATGATGATAGACAATTATTCTGTGAAGCTGAAAGATCATAGGAAAATGCCAAACAGACCTGTTTGATATTTAGCAATAGGCTTTGAGGAAAGGATATAGAGATTTGCTTATTTTTCAGCTTTTTGGGAAAAATCCCTACGTTTCTTCATGATAGTTATGGGATAAGCCACCATTTCTCCCTTAAGCATCAAATTTGTACCTCTATCAATCTACTCTATCAGCTTTATGTTGCTGTTAAAAATGCCTGGGTAACCAATCGATAAACAGAAAAGGATTATTTGGCTCACAGTTTCAGATGGTTCTGCCACTGTTACATGTAGTGATGTAAACATGTTTCTGTTTTGAGCGAAGTGTGGGGTGTGGAACAGACTTGTTACAGGGCACATGGTGTTTGTCTGCTAGAAGAGGAACTGCCTCATATGGAGGCATGGTCTTTGCCAGCTGATAAACATCCTGGTACAGACTTTCAAAGGAGATAAATAAAGCCCCAAAACAGAGGGCTGGCCTTTCACATCACTTCACATCATGTGGCCGTCCATTGCTTCACTGTGAGTTGCTCCTAGAGAGAAGTACTTCGGAGAGCTCTTCAAAATTCCCTTTTGCAAGTACATAGTTAAATGTATTACATGTCAATGGATCATAGCACAGGACAAAGATATATAAAAGTTTTAAACCACTGATTTTATTTTCAATATTAGCTTCAAGTACTCTGAAAAAGGTACTGGGAAGTTGCATATCCAGGGATCTTAAGGTTCTATGGCCTAGTTTTACTGGCATTTAGTGATGAGCACTGTAATAGCAATAGGAAAGGCCTCTGGAATTGGATTCTGAAATTTCTGCTTCTGAGTCAAACAATATGATAAACATTATTGTGTATTTGTCTGCTTCTATTTTCTTGATTGTCACATAAGGATGATAAATCATTTTCCTAAAAGAAGTTTTTGACTATTAAATCATATAGTACATGTGAAAAAAAATTTCCTTTTGCTGCTGCTCCAGGCTCCAGCTGCCGCATTGTAGTCACTTTTGGTGAATTCCTGGTTAGCTGTTAGTAGGTCCGCTGGGATCTTGATTACAGAGAGTGGAAATGAATCTAAAAAGGTCTACTTCTCCTGTCCCCATTAACGTTTTTTCTCTTCTGTCTGGGATAGCTGGCATGGAAGGGAAGTAGAGTCATGAAAGAACCCCAAGTAAGGTAGGTTTTTAAAAGAGCAAAGCCTGCAGTTCTGAATCGTTGTTTCTGTTGTTTTGGAGCCATCAGTAGAGAGTTCATCATAGAGGTGGCATACAGCAGAATGCAGCTGCTCCCTTTGTTTAAGAGCACACACCGCAGACAGGAACACCTCCCACTAGGTCCTACTTTGTAACATTGCACCTCCTCTGCCTTGTCCCAGAGTAAAGAGCAAGCATTTGCCATCTAGACCTTTGGGTTGCTGGGCACTGACATTATCTGCAGATTAAGCAGACTTTTAATTTCAGAGTCTAGGACTTCAGACATCTGTGTGTCCTGCTACAAGCACTTTTACTACTGCACCTATAGAAATTGAAATTTATTTACGAGGGTTAAATAAAACACATAAAATCCTTATAGAGTGCATGCTTTGAGATAGGTGTTCTAAATAACTTTTTTTATTATTCGTTTTTCAATTTTTTTCTCTGTTCTTTTCCTATCACCTCACTTCTTTCTCATTTCCATGGTCACCTGGTGGAGTGATTCCAGGCGCGGATCTTAAACTATAGGTTTTAGGTTCTATATGGTATTCAAGCCTTGTTTCTACCCCTCGTTGTCTCTAAGACTGTATATTCTACTTCTTTGTATTTTAGTTATAACATCTTCACAGTGAAGACCATGAGCTGCCTCTCCTGAAATTTACTGTGCAAAACCTATGAGGCAGGGGATATTGTGTATATATTGGTAGCAATGTCTGGTACTTGGTGTGTATCATGGGAATGCTCTAAAAGAAGTTGCCATGGGTAAGCAATTGGGAATACACACTGATGATGGTCAGTGTGCAGGCATTCAGTAGGATGAGCAGCTTCTGTAGACCCAATATACATCCCGATTGTGCACTCATTAATTTGATTGTGATACTTACTATATGATGTATGTATCATTCTTTATGTTCATGTGGTCTTTATTTTCATGTACAAATCTTTTAAAGATAGAGAGAAAGAAAATAATGAGAGAAGGGGAGAAATGGACACAATAAAGATAATTTCCAAGTCACTGCTACTGGATCTGTGGTTGATATTATCTAAACAGTTACCAGAAACTAGAAAAAAAAGTTACAGTAACTAGAAAAGACCACATTGATTGGGATGAGCTGAAAACCTAAGAATCGGCAATAAGTCAATTGGCATTTAACGATAGATCCAGGGAAGAACCAACAAGAGGAGCCAAGCATTATCTCTAGAAGGCTGTCAAGATTTTAATGCCTGGTTCATGTGAACCTCTCTGCTGAGCAACCTGTTACTCAAGAAGACTAGACAGTGCTTGACCTACATGTCTATAGAAAGCTGTATTCTAAAATGGTACAGGCATCACTCACAAAGATGAGGCTCGAAAGAGTAAGTGAGTCACAAAATGCACCATTTTCTGTAGGAATGCCTTGTCTTTCTGATAGAAAGTGGAATTAAAGGCATACACTCTTTAAGATAGCCTATGAGGTTATCGGGAAGATGCGGGTTGTTTCTATTCAAGATCTAAACATAATAGAAAAGAAGTAAAATGAGAAAACATTGAGGCTCACATCAAATTTATTTTTTATCCTTTGCTGGATTTTTCTACAGTAAGAAACAACTTACAGCTTCTCTCTTCCCTCTTACCCCAAAACCAGCTACATCTTCTGACTAGATTACATGGCAATTGTGTGAGCACCTGAGGTGTGAGATATTTGTAGCACATTTTTAGGGAAATAAAAAAACATCAGGTAATCAACATAGTGCAAGTGTCATAGCACATGTGCATGCATTCAAAGGAAAGCATTTCCATTTTGGGGTAGAGTCCTTTCAATCCTCTTCACAGTGCCTTCTCTAGCAGAGTAGCCCAGAATTAAGTAGCACGCTGCCTTGTCTCACAGATGTCTTCTGCATGAGAGAAGAACATTTACGTCCCTTCAGTCTGGAACATTAAAACAAATGCTGATAGTTCAAGGTTAATAGATGCATAAAACAAAAGTAATTCTGTGTCAAAGCTGAAATGACAGGCGATTTGACTTGAGGCAGCTTACAATCACTCTTTCACATGTGCTCCGTGCTGAGACCAGGCAACGGCGTTATGTTTCTGACATTTACTTGTCAGGGAGGTATGACAATAGAGATTGTTTCTATCTCTTCAGCTCCCAGATGTTAACCTTCTAGCTTTAGTTAGTAATTGGGGCTCTTTGGAGCTTTAACATTTTCTATTGATTCAATAGAAGCGATAACATTTCCAATCATAAGACAACGTTATAGAAATATCAAGCAATTCACACATCAGAATGTTTGATAGCTGGGCTCACTGCATTAATTTCTGTCACCTTTGCCAGGAACCCTTTATCCTCCTTTTATACTGAAGGACACCTGGGGGTAGTTGCTGCCACTTTTATTGTTCAATAAAGTAGACAAAAGTTTCAATTAACAACCAAAGGGCCTCTAGGAAATTGTGAATGAGAATATATTTTACTCATTTACTGTATTTCTTTTTCTTAATGTGCCATTTGTGGCTTCAAGGCTATATTTCACTCAGCTTGTGTGCAAATGTACTCCAGCACACATGCATGCAAACACACACACACACACACACACACACACACACACACACACACACACACACACACACACATTCATAGCTATTCTATTCTGATGTGATTTATATTGAAATATTCTACAAAGAGGGCCATATGGGGGCATTGAGGAGGCTGAGAGAATTCTGAAACGAGAAACAAAAGCTCAGATGAGTAACAAGAAGGCTTTTGGTCTCCAGTCTGCAGAAAGGAGGTGGAGGATTTTACTCATTTAACTTTTTGTAATGCTGAGAATGATGGGTCCAAGATTTCTCTTTCTGTAATGGGTACCTCTTTAACAAAAAATGGCATAGCTGATATCATGTACTCACAGCCTTATTGTTTTATTAGAATTTACATTACAGAACTGAGCTTTTATTAATGGGATTTGGAAAACGTAAGTAGGAAATACAATGAATTCTATGTGAAACAAACAGAAGATGCTCCATAGATTCTTCAGACACTCTGCTTTGTCTTACATCAGCCCAACACTTGCACATCTTTATGGATAATCTTTCCTGTGTCTCTCTCAGACTATGGATGCTTTTGACTGCACACATTTCCCAATACATTCCTCTCTATCTCATGGAATCTAAACCAGCATCATGTTCCATCATTCTGTATAGCAACTTGATACCAATGCTTTATGCACAATGTAAAGTGTATGTTTGCCTTTTTCTCTCCTACAGGATCATTAGTTGTATAAAGAGTCCTAATTCAAGAGAAAATCCCTTCTAAAGAACAGATATTTTTAATCACAAAATTATGCATTAACTTTTATAAGATAGTATGCTCTAGTTATATAATCAATTTTAATACAAACACAAAGCAATCGATGACTTACAGAGGCCAAGCCTATGACTTGCTGTGCTAGTTCATGAACAGCTTGTTCCTTCTCCAGTCACACACACATTTTGATGTTTTGTTAAGTATCTATATTACCTTTATTACATGAATATAATTCATACATGAATACAATTTGCTAGATTAAAAATATAGACATTGCTCTAATTCTAGAAGCTTCTATAATGTGTGTTTTAATGTTTTAATGAGGAAGACATTGTCAATGCTTTATGGATCTCTGGGTCAGACATGCCTATTTTCCAGGAAACTCGGGGATTTTAATAGTACAGGCAGTTGGAGTTCTTCTTTGGTGGACAGACAGTTCAGTAAGATGTCCCATAAACCCTTGGGGTCTGGTAAGCTATTATTGGAACTCAGATCATGTTCAAGTTCTTAAAACAACACATTTCACACCTTTGAAAGAATTTGCAAATTGTCTCCTAAATAATTGTTTCAGAACTGTGTTTGATTCTTAGATTGTTCTAGTTGATCTGCAGTTTGCAGTAACTTGTTTGCTCCTCCTTTCAAAAACATTTTGAGATGGAGACACACAGCTCAGTGTCTAAGAGTACATACTCTTCTTGGAGAGCCTCTGAGCTCTTTTGCCAGAGACTACTGGGCAATTCACAGTATCTTATAATTCTAGCTCCAGGGCGATTCATTATCTTTGCCTTCCTCCAGTACCTGCATGTACATGGGCATACCCAAACATAGACACATACACAAACAAACAATTAAAAATATCTTTTAGAAAGAAAACGGTAAGGCTATTTCCCCATACAGTTTTACTAAAGTGAGTAAAGATATGCCTAAGAAAAAGCAGATTAAAAATCCATTTTACTCAGTCATTATTTGTTTGATAATGTCATCAATACACAGAGACAAGATGGATGTTAGTAGATGCTGGGATTACAGCAAAGATGATGGAGAATAGTTTCTCTCCCGTCAATTTACATATGAATCCATCATGTGCTAGCCACTGGGTTGGGGAAAATACTGCCCCTTCTCCTGGAGTTATTTGTAGCATGGTCTAGCCTTAAGCCTCCCAGGGTGGTCAGTGAGAAGACGCCGCCAATGATATCTCTTGGGAGACAGTTAGAAATACACCCTTGTGTAACACCCAAGAAGCCTGAGATGACAGTGACATTTTATCTAGTATCCCGAAGATCTTTATAACGTCGATAAAACGTGTGGTGCTGGTACAGATGTGACCACTGTCTGAAAACTTGTTCCTTCTCCTCTACACACGTTTATAGACAGTCTTACTTTTCTGTCGCTGTGATAAACACTAAGACTAAAAGCAAGCTGGGGAGCAAATGATGTTCTTAGTCTTGAAACTGCTGTTCATAGTCCATAATTTAGGGAATCAGGGCAGAAACTCATGCAGGAGAGAGGTAGGGATCATTGATAAACACTATTTACTGAATTGCTTCTTAGTTTGTGCTCCTGCCTTGGAATGGTGTGGAGGGTCCTCTACATCAATTAACAAACTCAAAAGTTCCCCACAGACACACCCATAGGCCAACAAGATCTGGCAAATTCCTCAACTGAGGCTATGCCATATAACTGTTGGCTGTGTCAAGTTGACAGCTGATGCTGACTAGGAGAGAGGCTACTATAGCCATTAAGCAACTCAAGCCATGCTTCTGCATGGTAAGCTACATAAGGAAAAGTTAATTCATGTTTTCCATGTGGATCATATTTAGTTGCTTTGAAGACAGACTGATCATAAAATTATCAGCCACTAGTGTTCAAAATGATAACAAATGCCTGTAACTTTTAAGATATTAATATATTTTGTGTGTTAAAATATTTATGGGAAGAATTTGGCGTGCTGAAGGGAATGTTGATATAGTTGAGTAGATAAGCTATGGCTTGGTAGGAGGAAGGGTATGTGGTTTTACTCCAGTCAGTAGTACTTACATGGACTAAGTCCCTCTTTATGTTCCATTGAGTTCACCTCTTCTGTTTCCTCCAAGGAGAGAGCTTCTCATCTTGGAAACTCTGCCATGCAGCAGACAGGCATTTCTTTCACCCACAGCATAGAAGCCAGATACCAGTGTTAGGAAATCAAACAAATGTGCAATTTGTCAGACTATAGATAGAATGTTTCTGCCCTCAGATTCAAAATGGTTTTCATTTATTCATGTAAAAAAAGCAGGATTTCAGCTCTAGTTGTAATATTTACTTATCTGGTTTGCTCGTGATGGATAACAAATGTATCCAGAAACTCCATGCATCAGAAAGATGCCACTTCATAAACTGGCAATATAATTCCATATTTCAATAAAAACAGATACAATTCAAAACGCCTCAAATAGTTCCAAAAGCAATTATGGCATTTCAGAAGTAAACATTACATACAAGTTCATAACCACCCATCAAAATTATTTCACCAGGGCACGTTAAGGAAGCATCTGCTGCAATTTGTGCATTTTCAGTTTTCTTCAGAGAACAAAGTGCTTCCAGGGAGCACTGCAGTCCAGACTGAAGTCAAACCGTTTGCCATTTACCAGGGAAAATATATAACTCCTCTCAGTTATGCTCAATTCTTTTGCTATAATGACGGCATACAGTTCACATTCTCATCCCAAGCAACTAGACTTGACCAGGACCATCTGTAGGGGAAGTGTCTAAGATTAGCAGTCTTATTTCTCTGCCTGTAAGAATAGTGGTGTAAGCTCCTTTTAAAGTCTGAAAAGGGTCATTCTTCATCTCCTGTCCAGAATAATGCTGAGTTATTTCTCAACTACAAGGAGTGTTTCATAAATCACAAAAGGAATAAATCTTATTAAATCAGTTGTAGATTACAGAAACCTAAAGGCAAGGTCTATTTTCTAAAGGACACTGCTGTCCTCGCCAATTTTTTATCCTTTCACTTATTTAAGAAGGGACAAATTTTTTTTTCAGATCTAGTTAACAGAAATAAGAACACTTTCCCCTTTTCATGGGAGGTCAAATGGCCAATAATAATGGTATTCCAACCATCCACTGGAAATCAAATATTATAGCATGAGGCTCTTTAAGTGTAAAGGTAGAAATAAGGATATACAGGGCATGGCCAGTGCCAATACAAAAGTTTTAAGTTTCGTGTTAGCAATTTGAATAGATAGATTGCCATTGTTGTTGATTCCATCCAGAATTCTAAAGCTACAATGATGTTTCTATATTGCTAGGATATTGGAAAATAAGGCAATCTTGCAATTATTATAGACAGAAATGTATTGCTAAACAGTCAGTATTTTTTATAGGTCCTGACCTAAAAACATCTTACCACCTAAAGAACTAAGCTTAATTGTAAAAGTAAACTATCTGGTCTTCAACCTTATCAGAGAGTTGAAATGGAATAAAATTAATTACCCGAGTATTCTGGGAGTGCAGCTCAGCAGCTTCCCAAGTGAGAAGATGACAGAGACAGTTTGCTACCTAAGCAGTCACCCAAAACTGTCTATAATGTTGGAGCATCATCTTCAGCCTTCTGGCCCAATATATCTAGATTGACATTTTATCATACTCATTCTCAGATCATTTTTAGAGGTAGTCTCATATGTAGTGTAGGTTGGCCTCAAACATGCTAACATGTTGTAATGCTGAAGGTGATGACTCTATCCCATGGCCTCCACCTTCCGCATGCCTTGACTGCAGGTGTGCACCACTTTGCCTTGTTTAGGAAGTGTTAGGATTGAATTGAGGTCTTCCAGCATGCTCGTCAAGCAACACTCTAGCATCTGAGCTGCACCCCCAGGGCCTACTTCTTTTAATATACGTTTTCAGACAGATAAATTAAAGCAAGCGTTGAATATACTATTTCAAAGTGAAATACTACTTAGATTTAGCAGAAGTTGCTCACGAATGGTTAAGAATCTTCTGGGGACTGAAAATTAGAAAAACAAATGCAGTTAGTGAGCCCTACAAACTGAGTAAGAGTGATCATGCTAAAGTATTGTTCCTTTCTCTATCTCTTACAAATATATTTGCTACCTAACTTATCTCTGAAGACAAAGTCATTGTTGAGAGATGGAGGAAAAGAGAGCATCAATTATTTTACTATAACCTGCTAGACATAGCCTTATGTAGCCTATGATGGCCTTTTGTTAGACTCGAACCTTATAAGACAATGATGAGTGCATCACAAGTAAGGAGTACAAGAGGGAAGGTGGAGATGCTAGTAGTGTGTGTGATGGGCCTGAGCCCACTGTCTGCAAGAGCAGAGGAGCATTGTAGACAGCTCCTTCCTAATTGGTGCTGAGAGGAGCACCCTCCCAACACAAAATATAGTCCCACCACTGTAAAAGATATTGACCTCCAAATGCATTTGGTACTCATGGGCTAGGACTACACAAGTTTATTGTTGTAACTTTGACTTAAGATGCTTATTTTGTCTGATACTGAGCATCAAGAAGCTATGAGATATAGCTCTTGTGTTCTATATTTTCCAAATTTATTGAGCTTTCTGATTTCTGGAAATAGTCTCCCTCATGTAGGCATACACAGTGCCCAAAGGACACATAGGTGACAGGAAAAGCTAGAGTCCTGGGGGGCATTGCTTAATTAAAGGTATTTCTTTGTAATTATGGAAAGGAAGTCTGGAATTTTAGAAGTGGCAACTGTTTTCTGGCTATGGTGGATACTGTCCTTAGAAGAAACTGGTGAATGACACATGGGAGCAATCAGTTATGAATTTATAAATTTGTCATCTAAATGTCTCACAAAACAGGAAAAAAAAACAAGTTTTAAGGAAAATTATTTATTATGGGCCTAGTCACATCGGTCACCTTTCTCAAGAAATTTGTGCCTGGATGTCTGGAGGAGGCCCGTTCTCCTGGCATGATACCATCTTATAGGATTAAAATGGGCTTTTGTGGATGTGGAACTATGAAGGGGACAAACGATGGTTCTGAAAAATCCTTCCAATTGCTGACCTTGAGCCATACAGCTTTGTTATTTGTGCTCATTTTTCCTTCTAAGCTGGATGGAAGTAAGGGAGACCATGGTACACTGGGACTTCCTCTAGTCACTGAAATAATGTAGAGACAGGGACACCTCTCCAAGAACCTGTAGACCGACTTAGTGCCTCACAAGGAGTCACTAACTATGCCAAGAAGATGAAGGATGGATTCATTACATGACACTTTATTTTGACAGGAGATGGGTCTATTCTGCATAAGCAAACTGTTTGTTTTCAAATCCTTGCTTTTGGTCCAAGTGAATAAATTATAATCTAATCTTATGCCCTTTTGATTTTTCTTTTTCTGATCAAACTTGAGACTTTGTTCTCTTTAATATTTTCCATTGAGAAGCCAGCATAGAACCAGAATTCTGACATTCTGCTTCCCTGAAGGGTGCTTCTATGCAATCTATAACCAGTTTGAATACTCACAAAACTTTTCCTAAATTCTCTCCTTCTTCTTCCTCTTCTCCCTCTCCCTGTCCTTCTCCTTCTCCTCCTTCTTTTCTTCTTTCTCTTCTACTTTCTCCTCCTCTTCCTCTTCCTCCTCCTTCTCCTCCTACTCCTCTCATTACTCTTCCTTCTCCTCTTCCTCCTCCCTTCTTTTCTCTGTGCAGTATCATAAATTCTTAGTGAGCTCATTTTCATAAATTGTCAGGAACTTCCAACAAGCTAGCAGAAATGTTCCTTGTCTGATCTGAAGTGCAATTTGTAAGAAGCTGTATTCTAGTGTATCACTCCTGAAAGAATTGCTAATTATTCAGGTTATTGTTTCTTTCTCTAGTGAAGGGTTGTACAGTAGAACAGCAAAAGAAAATAGGAATGTTAAATATTTCATTTTATAAATAATTTATTTATTTATACATTGTACAAATTCCCAGAAATTTTTGCTTCATTTTGTTTGCTAGTTTTATAAATTTTGATTTTATTTTTTTACAATTTCTTACAAAGTTTCTGGAAATTTTGCTTCATTAATTGTTGTGTTTTACAGTTTCTAAGGACAAATTTAAACAAGATTCCAGAAATATACACACATATATATAGCTTTATTCAAAATGTTTCCCAAGTTCTTACATTTAGTGGTGTGTCTGTGAAAGGATGAGTCAATACATATTGTGTATTTTAAATCTCTTTAATTGAAAGGATTAGAAGAAATAATCAGTTGAGAAACTGATGAATATTACTATGGGTGGAAGAGCTTATATTATCTGATTCTTTGTTTGGTATGAACCAGTTGCTTCAAATGAGAACACCACTAATGCCAGTCTTTTTGCAAAGTATTTAGGTTATTCCTTGAAAGAAAATCTACAAGTCAATCATATGTCCACACAAGGAAAATTATTCAATATCTGGACAAATCTTCAATAACGTGGCAGTTAGGTATTTTTGATAAAAAGAGAAATTGACCAACGGAAATACAATTCAACAGGGAGGGGGATCTGGAGAGATGGAATACTTGAGGTTTCGCAGAACAGAATCAACTGTGACAGCAACGGAAAGACTGAGGCCAGCTCCACTATTTCCCACCTGAGATGTTGAGTTAGCATGATGGTTTGATTGAAACTGCCCTCCATAGACTCATAGGGTGTGGTGTTGTTGGAGAAGTGGCATTGTTGGAGAAAGTGTATCCATGTGGCAAGTCTTGAGGTTTCAGATGCTCAAGCCAGGCCCAGTGTTGCGCTCTCTCTTCTGTCTGAGGATCCAGATACAGAACTGTCAGCTCCTTCTACAGCACTATGTGTGCCTTGATGCCCCCATGCTTTCCCCCATGATGATAATTGACTAAACCTCCAGACTGTAAGCTAGCTCCAACAAAATAGTTTCCTTTGTAAAAGTTGCCGTGGTCATGGTGTCTCTTCACAGCAATAGCAACCCTAACAGTAGGATTTTACCTCTTTGATTGGTTACTTTAAAAAAAAACTTCTGTAAAACTCTTAGCTACCTTATCTATTGTAAAGATTGTCTGAGGAAAATCCTTGCCCGAGGAGATAGGAATCTAGCACACAGGACGGGAAGAATATTTGTATCAGTTTTCCTGGTACAGTTAGTTACTTTGCATAATTAGCTCTGCACACTACTTCTGTCCCACCATGTGCTCTATTAATATAGTTAAATATAGCTATTATAGGCAAAGTCTCGCCACCAAGGTAAAAGACTATCTGCCTTTTAATCCCCATTTCAAAACTCTTTTCTTGGTTTTACTTCAGTGAGATGCACAAAACAAAAAAAACCACCCATTCAGTCTATGATGGGAGTTTTGTTTACCAACAATTCTCAGAGAGAAAAAGTGTCCATTTAGAGAAATATGACTTCTGAAAGGTTTCCAAACTGAAGGACCTGCAAGAATGGAGACACAAGGAAGGGTTTCTAGAAGGACCAGGAAAAATGCTAAGGGAAGGGTACAAGCAAACTGACCCAAACACACTTCACACTTCTCAAGAACAGGGTGGGTGCAGGAATCCTAGCTGGGAACCATCTGCGGAGGGCTCAGGGTTTTACACATCTAGCTTTACTTAAGGCATTCTCTGTTGTCGATTGCTGGAGCTAGAGTGCAAGATCAGATGTTGGAGTTTGTGTGCTTACAGTCAGGAGTCAGGTTCTGCAAAAAACAGGGTTCCTGGCAAAAAAATCACAACTTCCCTCTAGAGAAATGCAATTGGTAAAAAAGATGAGCACCCGTGGTAATCAAGGAATTGTCACCATAGGGTAGAATGTTTCTGGACAGACAGCCTATCACATAAGAGTACACACTTCTCTTGCCAAGTCGGCTGGTTTGGTCTAAACAGCTCATAGCTTCCCCATGCCTCAGGTTCCAGGGGACACTAAGCCTCTAACCTCTGTAACACCTGCACTCAAACACATTTATCTGCACACAGACTTAGAGGCATATACATTCACAGACTTAAAAATAAAATAAATCTTTAAAAAGAGAAAATGCCACAGCAAGCAGGTTGGAAAAAAATTAATACCTGTATAACTTCATGGAGTTAGAAAGTAGAAAGAAAAGGAAGAAAACTGGTTATCTTTTCTGAGCTACATCTTGAGAAATCAGGTTGCCTCATCAATGATGGCCCGATGGCCACTGTATGGACTGAAAGGCTTGGGCATTATAAGTACATATCTCTTTAAGGGAATACTTACCATTTACAGCCTCTGTTTTCTTTCTTGAATGTATGTGTCCTTACATGTTCTAGCCCCAGAAGATTGCAAAATCATATTTTCTCTCTAAGGTAGGAGGTCTCAGTCTTGTCTGTGCTGTCTAAATCAAAGTATGTTATAATCACTGACCAGTCGATCTTTAGAAAGTGTGACTACTGACCACTGACCCTGCTATTTGTTTGAGAGGATGTCGGTATCTTGGAATTGTATGCATAAAATAAGGCATGCAATAAAGAGGTACTCACAAACCCTAAGAAAGGATGTTACATGGCATTTATGCTAGAGGAAGCAGACATGTTGATGTTTTGATACCCCAAGTGGTTCTCGGAACCATTAAATCATAACCTTCACCCACAACTAGAAGATCTGTGGACAATGAGTTTTTAAAAATGTGACTTGCAGTAGGGCAAAAACGAGGAAGAAACATTTTGAATATAGTACCAGAATCCTGATAAAAGGCAAAGAAGAGACTAGCAATAGTGACAATCAACAGATAAGAGAAAAATCTAGAGTGATTTCTATGGTTGACTTGGACGTGGTGTGTCAGCACTTATCATGTTGCGTGGATGCTGCTCTCAATCACTGCAGGAAAAGCTGGGGTGAGTTTTGACTCAGTGGCTTGCTTCAGGTGCATGTCTAGAAACCGAATGACTGAGCATGTTGGTGCCTAATGTTCAGAAAGTTTTCCTATAAGCTCTGGAGATCTGGGGCAGAGGATGGATTCAAATATTTAGTTCTACATTATCCCTGAAATGTTTGCCTTATATCAAACCCATATAGAAGTCTATTGCCCAAAGCCACATATTCATGGTATTAGCAAGGTGAAAAAATGATCTCTGGGGAGGAAGGTTAATCCATAAAGTGCTTGCCAAGCATGCGTTAGTTCGGTGTCCAAAAATTATGCAAAAAAAATAGTAGTGTATACTTGCAACCCAGTGCCAGGGAGTTGGAGAAAGGTGGATCCCTGGTACTCCCTGTCTTGGCAGCCCAGCCTAATATGTAAGTATTCAAGGTCAATGGCTGGCTTCATCTCAAAATGCAGCATGGACAGATCCTGAAGAGGAATGACAGCTAATGTTGACCTCTGGCCAGCACAGGTATGTGTACTTGTGCACACATAAGTGCATACAGGAACACACATAAATGTGACCAAAACCTAGTCTCATGATATTAATGAGAGAAGGATTCTCTGGGAAATGAAAAAAAAATAAGCCATTAGGATGCTTAGCAGCTTTGTAAGAAGGGCAACAAGGCCAGATTCACAGATGGACACATGCTCCCAGTCACCTACCCCATGGTATGCTAAGATTATAAGAACTCCTCCAGGACTGCTGGCAAGAAGCTGCTGCCAAATGTGACCCTAGACTTTCACTTGTAGAAACAGAAGCCCAAATAAATATATTTTCTTTATAAAGCATACTGCTTTAAGGTTCCAAATAATTTGAATCTGACTATATACATGAAGGCAAGGAAAGCAATTAATATGCTGACCATAAAGAGAGCCACGGAAGTAGTCACAAAGGGAGCTATAGCTAAACCATGTCATAGGCTCTACAAGAAAGGAACGGACAGTGCAGCCTGTTTCTATGGGAAAGGCTAAATGTGTCACCTGTGGGAGTTGGTATTAACTTGAAGAAGACAATTTGCAAGAACGTCAGTAAGTAAAGCTCAGATTGTCACCTTAAATAAGTGACTGAAAGAACAAAGAATTTTACCAACAAGATGGCACAAGCCCAGAACTAGCCAAGGCTACATGGCTGACGGCAGCAGCACTCTGCTAGGATTTAACTCGCTTGTCATATTGGGCACCATACAGCAAATTCCCAACCAGCATTGCGCTAATGTTTGTCAGTGAGAAGGGTCAGAGAATAGTGGTAAAGTTCTGACATCGAATAGCAATCAGACGTTTGGGTCTCTGGTTTCTTGGCTCAGAGCTGTCAACTTGAGAATGTTTGATAAGAACATTTAGGTTTTCAGCTGCAATCCCAGTTGAAATGCTCACATCCGAAAGAAGTTTGTCTTTCCAACTTTTTGAACCGTTCCCTTGGACTAGAAGGGTAAAATGCATTATCTCTTGCTATTTCATTTTTATTAAAACTGTTTGAACTTGGAAATGAGGCCTGATGGTCCCATTTTCAGGAGGCTGAAGGTCACTGGGTGTTTCTGTTCAAAAAGAGAAAACACAGTCTAACCCCTGTGGCACCATAATCGAAAGAAATAGTGTGGTGATTACAGCCCTGCGCTGAGCTGGCGGCAGCTACAAATACTGGAACCGAGTTTGATAGGGCCTTGTAATACCTTGTAACACAGTATCATTCCTCACAGTTCCAAGGTCAATGTCTCTTTCTCAAATAACATTTCGGACCTGTAATTGTTCATCTCCATGCCAGCAATTACTGGGATTGATCAGCCCGTAATTAATGCCAGACTATTACACTTTTTAATTTGTAGATTATGCAGCTGCGAGCGTTCTCACATTTTTAATTTGTATATTATACAGCCACAAATGTTTACAATGCCCTTTTTAATCTCCTTACACTACCCCTGCCATTATTCACTATAGATTAATGATCCCCTGGATGCAGGGGTTTATTTCATTTAGCACACTTACCAGGAGAGCAGTTAACATTAGTGTGCTCTGTTACTTAATGTCTTTCTCCAGCTGCTGTTGAGCACAGTTTACCCTTTAAAATAGTGCCAGTCAGTTATTTTTTTCCCTACTTTTTAAGCTCTCTTGTCACCAACAATATGACTCTGTGGTAATATTACACTTTATTTCCAAATTTATTTCAACTGGTTCTTTCAGAGATGCTTAAATTATTCACTTTAATATCACAAATGACCTGGCCCCCTCCCTTTGCACCTAGTCTGCTTTAGAGCCCATCAGGGGGGTGAGGGTGCAAAACTAAAACTTCCTTATTTCCCACACCTGGTTTTACTCTGTAACAGCCAGCTAGATAAATTATTAATGACACCTGAAGTGGTGGTAAACTCCTTTTTAATCAGCTAAGAGTAGAGGGTCTCAGTGTTGACTGGTAGAAAGTCTGGGTCCTCTGATTGATGTAGTTGCTCCTCGTTAGAGTCATTGTAGAACAAACAATGCACATAAAATTTCAAGAGGAGAATTTAACTCTGTGGGCATGTGTGCCTCCCTCCCTCGCTGTCTCTCTCTGTCTCTCTGTCTCTCTCTGTCTCTGTGTCTCTGTCTCTCTCTCTCTCTCTCTCTCTCTCTCTCTCTCTCTCTCTCTCTCTCTCTCTCTCTCTCTCTCTCTCTCTCTCTCTCGGCCAGAAGTCAACCTGTGCTGTTACTTACCAGACCCTACTACTGGCCTGGATTTCACAAGGAGGCTGGCCACTAAACCCCAGGGGATCAGTGCATCCCCGTCTTCAGAGGCCTGAGACTGTGAGTTTGTACTAGCATACAAGTTCCTTCTGCATGAGTTCTGGGAATTGAACTCAGGTCCCCAGAGTTCTATTAAAGGCGCCTTATTAACTGAACTTCCTTTCCAGTTGTGTATCTGTCACTTTGGTAAGGTGCTACATAACTTCAATGTGGCATGACTCCATAACTCTAAGTCATGGGGACTCAGAGCATCTGCAGCTCAGAATTCTGTGCAACAGATCTGTGTGACAGACATGCATTAGTAACTAGTCAGGATGAACAGGAGTAAAGGGAAAGCGTCTGTCATCAAAGCATTTATTTTCCTCTGTGTAGTCAAGAGAAAATAAATATATACTTATGTAATTATAAATTAAATATAAAAATATAAATTAATAATAATCCACTACAACTAAATTTATAAATCAAGTGATTACATATAGGCTCAGTGAGAAGGATATTCTAGGCATGTGACAACTGTATACAGATTTCAAAGTGATTAAAGAATGTGTGAGTAAGATGACAGTGAATTCAGGAGGAAGAACCAGATCTGGCCTTTTGAAGGAGGCAACAAAGAAAACTGGGAGCAGAGAGGGGCTGCCTGTGCAGAAAATGCAGATGAAAATGCACTCCTGTGACCCAATTTTACAGTACGCCTAAATGGAAATAAGAGAGGAACATGGTTGCCAGATAGTTCTATGTAGGGAACAGTTGTAGCCCAAGTTGCAAGTACCCAAATTTATAAAATAATATCCCTAATAGAGGTACAGATCTACTCTGGCAGAGAGGGTTCTAGGGTGCTTTTTGGCTTTTTTTGTTTTGTTTTGTTTTGTTTTGTTTTTGTTATGATGTTGTCTTTGATGGTGGCTGGTTTTATTATATGAGTACTAAAATCAAAATAAATTTTAAGAGGAGTAAAATGCAGACATCGATTCTGGATCATTTTGGAGAAGGGCAAACTAGGTTGGGTGAGATTGTAGGCAATGTTCCTTGGCTGTCTTTCTTCCTGTTATGCACAGGCCCCTTCACTGCCCACAGCTGTCTTCCTGGTTTGCACATCCTGTTTTCATCCTAAACAGTTTCTTCCTATCTTAATTGCACCTTGCAGATGGTTCAAGTCGCAGTAGACAGTAAATATGATTGAGTGAAACAGATATTCAATCTTGTCTGCATTAATATATTGTTACATAGAGTATTTTTTATTTTCAAATATTAATAAATGAGTAGTCCTAAATGATGAAATGGCTAAAAGGAATCTGAGAAACACATGATTCTTAATGTGGGTACATAGAGTAAGGGTTATGCAGTGAACCCTGGGAATTGATACATTTGCAAACGATGGTCAATGTCATTTTATCTACATCTAGGAGGGAAATCCAGCTGGGTAATATTATATCTCACTTAACTGCAAAACAATAGCACATTTTTTTCTTTTGCCCTATAATGTCTTTCAAAGGTGTTGGTTGGTATTCACTTTTTCAATTAAATTTGAGAGCTAACCTAAGAGACTGTATAATTAAGGAAAAACATAAGCAACCTAACTCTTCTGTGAAGTGGCTATCATAGATGATATCTCAGAAGACACCAAAGACTCAAAGCCACGTGACAAGATAAATAGAAAATTATGGTGATTGGATATATTTTTATATCTATATTTATTTATAGATAAATAGAATAAATTAGAATAAATGATAATAAGAAGGGCATATACAAGTTCAAAGAGGAAAGGTATTTCAGATGGATTTTAGGACACAAAATGATTGACACACTTAAGATTGGACTCTGGGCAATTCAGGCCGTATCCTTATATCTAAGACATTTGCATACTGGTAACCTGAGCTCAGGCTTTTCAAGCCCATGGTACCTGAACCTGTTTACATGAGGAGAGCCTCATGATACATACAAATGTATCTCTTTTGGATGTTTCTTGTTTTTCTTGTTCCAGGCCTTGTGGAAGCTGCTCCCATTCATCTATGGCAGTGCAAAGTACAGATGAAAAGTAGCTTTGGGTAGAGTGTCTGAAGGACTCCAAGTGTGAGCAATGTCAAAGACTTTGGAAGGCTGGTCTACATTCATGGTAGCTATATCCTTTGCTTAAAGGTACCCTGAATAATGTAGTTCTTGGCTTGATCCTTATTCCACTGTAAATGGGATTTCCCAAAGTCAGCTAAGATTCACCAAAGTCATAGATAAGTTTTTTTTATATCTCTGGGTGTTTAGGGTAGAATAAAAAGAACAATGGTAAGGGAATAAGTTTGCCTCTTTTTGATATAAAATCTAATTTATGAGATTGCCTTTCATCTTAAGATGATATTCTTTCTCTGTTTTCAGTATTAGAATATTCATTTTATTAAACATTACTGGTGTCAATACTTTTAGAAGTATTTTCAAATTAAGATCCACTCTGTTTTTATGTTTTAAAATATGTCACATACAAAAACTGTACTTCAAGAGACAAAGGAAATATAGTGTTTCTTTTAACATTATTTTCTACATTGAGAGATAAAGAATTGTGGTATACATTAAGTTTTGTTGCTTGTTATCTAACTTTTCCACCTAGACTAAATAAATACTGAAACCATAGAAGACAAACATCTAGAAATGAAAAAGAACAT